>NC_081529.1:36341614-36619114 GCF_030273125.1 Centropristis striata
GCCTGAGACGTTAGAGAGGGCGTGGCCTGAGACTTTAGAGAGGGCGTGGCCTGAGACGTTAGAGAGGGCGTGGCCTGAGACGTTAGAGAGGGCGTGGCCTGAGACGTTAGGGAGGGCGTGGCCTGAGACGTTAGGGAGGGCGTGGCCTGAGACTTTAGAGAGGGCGTGGCCTGAGACTTTAGAGAGGGCGTGGCCTGAGACTTTAGGGAGGGCGTGGCCTGAGACTTTAGGGAGGGCGTGGCCTGAGACTTTAGGGAGGGCGTGGCCTGAGACGTTAGAGAGGGCGTGGCCTGAGACGTTAGAGAGGGCGTGGCCTGAGACGTTAGAGGGGGCGTGGCCTGAGTCCTTTTGTCTGGACTTTTTTAGTCCCTGTAGAAGAGCAGGGTCTTTTTTCTCCCCTGAAAACAGCCTGGTTGCTGATTGGATAGAACGCTAAGCAGGATGTGACGTAGTACTGGACGCCACCACAACACGCAACATTTGTAAAAGCTGGCGAGTAGTGGTAATTAGACGGTACTATCACTATCTGCAGCAGGAAAACAATAAATGCTGAGGCGCTAAAAGTGGGCGGAGCTGAGTTGCACCATGCAGTGGAAACATGAGCACTAAGCCCCGCCCCCTCTGGAGATGATGACACACCCAGCTCATTGACTCACAATGATACATTTTGTTCCCAAACACATCTTCTGATCCAGAATCACACTGTTCCTCCCATACAGGCTTTAACTGTTCTGTGATTTTAAATCTTTTTTCCTCTGTGTGTCTGCAGGTTCATGTGGGGAGGGTTACTGGGGAACTCATTGCACTGCCCAGACAGACGGTGGGGAGAAACCAGAGCTGGAGGGACGACCTGGTCTGAGCCTCCACTCAGAGGACGGCCCCTCCCCCCTGTGTGTCTCTCTAGGGAGGGAGGGGGGGGGAGGGAGGAGGGTGGTGGGTGTGGGAGGGTCAACTGGGGATATCATCATATACCTCTGGGATTAAACGCCTCACAGCCAACTCACTCTAAGACTCTGGCCAGCAGCAGCAGCGCTGCAGGGACGTGAGGCAGCCCCCCCCCATTAGATTATTCTGTTAAGATAGGTGAGGGAGGGGGAGGGGGGATGGGGGGGGGGGGGGGTAGGTACATTTAAACAGGAATAACTGTGTGAAGCAGCATAAGGTGCCACAGTCCCAGACTCCACCATGCACTAGACGCCCACACCTCGCTGTGTTTAGAGAGGTAAACAAACAAACAAAAAGACGCTTTTACTATGTAACAATGCAGGAAATGTGCACAAGTTGTTTGCACCTTTTAAGGCGACATTGCATCAACCGTTGGGTGGTCACATCCACGGGTCTATTCTCCTCCTTTCACATGTACATTTAGCTCCGTTTGGGTTCCTTCCTCTAAGCCTCGCTGACTGGGTTCTCCTCCAATCATGCTCCTCGTCTGAGGTAAACACCAGTGTGTCGGTGTCCTCTGAGGTTAGACCAGCAGCACCAGCCATCGCACGCCGTCTACCGCCTCTTTAAGTGACGCATGTTTCAGTGGATGTCTGTCTTGTTGCTCATTACTCCATCAGCGTGGTGCGTAGGGAGGCCGCCATAGCTGGAGGCTGCCAGGTGCTCGCTGCGTCGTCCTCCTCCCATCATGCATCTGGTCTATGTCCCTTTAGTTTAACGGAGGCTGTGAGTGTGTGTGTGTGAGTGTGTGATAAACGGGAATCGTCTCTCTGCAACAAGAGTTCAAATACTGTAGCTAGGTGGAGAATGTTTTTGCTGCTGCTGCTTCGTTTTTAGAGACTTTAAAGAAGAGAAAACGGGAAGCGATAAGACATCACCAAGAATGAATTGGTTCTTACTGATATATAAATGCACTTTTTTTTCTTTTTGTAAGAAATTTAGAATTTCAAATGTTAAGAAACACAGTAATGATATACTGATCTTTTTTTTTTTTTCTTTGCTAAGTGATTTTAGGACTGTTAAAGGCTTGCTAAAGTAAGCATAAAGATAATGTTAAGCAATGGTAAAACGACGACTAGTAAGACCTCTTAACCCTTTGATGCACAACATGCATCTTTCTTTTATTACAACACATCATTATATACATCTTTCCTTTCATGCTTTATGAAGAAAAATAGATTTTGTATTATTACATCAAGTTTACACACATGGGTAGAGTAGTGATACAAAAAAGGTTTTTATTCAAAAAGTGAGAAATGAATGTATTACATAACTAAGCCAAGAAGTTAGCTAAGTACTTAGCTTAGCAAGCTACTTAGCCAAGAAGTTAGCTAAGTACTTAGCTTAGCAAGCTACTTAGCCAAGAAGTTAGCTAAGTACTTAGCTTAGCAAGCTACTTAGCCAAGAAGTTAGCTAAGTAGTTAGCTTAGCAAGCTACTTAGCCAAGAAGTTAGCTAAGTACTTAGCTTAGCAAGCTACTTAGCTAAAAAAATGAATAAAGGAAAACATAAAATCAGGATGTATGATGATCAAAAACAAACTAATTGAGGAAAACCTGGAATACTGAATGATGAAATTAAAAGATATAGAAGATAAAAACTCAGTCGGGTCACTTTAGACCATGTTGTTGTTGTGCATCAAAGGGTTAACAGACGTAGTTAGTTTTATAACGTAGCTCCTCCTGAGACGGACTAAAGCGCGCTGAGACATTTAGATCCAGTATTGTGGATCGTAACGAACCCGTCAGTCCGTCTGTCCCCATCAGAGCGTTCTGCTGCAGCGTCCAGCCTCCTCATCGCATGCTCCAACTTTAGTTTTTTAGTTGTTTTATAACGGATCTTCCTTCTAAGAGCTTCGTCTTTGGCAATGCAACCAGCTGCTGGACTAATAAGGTACTCCTCCTCCTCCTGCTCCTCCTCCAGCTTGTGACTGTGGTTGCCATATATTCACCCGTTGATACTGTGTAGGATCTGCCTGGGAACTCTGAGGAACAGTCCTCCTGACGCTGGTTAGCTGGTGTAAGGGTGGTGGTCTGTCTCCAGCTTTATCTTCTAGTCCTGGTCCATAGTGGACGCTCGTGATGGGAGTGTGTATGGCTGTTTGCCTGTTGCTCTTTATTATAAAGGTGTGTACGACGTGCTTAGATGTCTTTCTGCACCAGCCCTATAATATTAATAATAATAATACTAATAAAGTTATGTCTGGAGAGTTGTTTCTGCCTGCCAGTTAACGTCCGTCTGATCGGACAAGCTCCAAAAACAGACTGCCACTGATAGATGATTTATTTTATATAATAATTAAGGATTGAAGCGTCCTCTGAATGTGATCAGCAGGTTTAACTGGGAGGCAGACACGCAGATCTGAGGCGGCAACTCCCTGATAGCAGCAGACTGAGGTCTCAGCAGCGTTTCTAACATGCATCATTCATTAGGATGCAGCTCTGCACCATAAAGAGGCTGCTCCACCCCTCACCACCACCTCACACTAAGATTATACATTTAAATGCAAGTTGTCCACAGGTTGGTTTTTTATTTTATTTTTTTATTTTGATGCTCATGTGATTTTTGTTTTTATTAATTTATTTTGTTTTTTTTAGATTTATTTTTTTTATTTTGATGCTCGTGTAATTTTGTTTTTAATTTATTTTGTTTTTTTTAGATTTTTTATTTTTTTATTTTGATGCTCATGTGATTTTGTTTTAATTTATTTTGTTTTTTTTTATGTAGATTTTTTTTAATTTTTTTGTGCTCCAGTGCACAAATTCTTTTGGACTTTAAAAGTTTTTTTTGTTAGTTTTTTTTTGTTGCTTTTTATTCTTTTTATTTAAAGAATGATTTGTTTTTCGTTGTTTTATAGCGGACCATTTGATTTGTCAGGTTTGATGTCGTGGTTGGACGGAGGGAGTCGGTGCTTGGTGCAAACTTTAGGGAAGAATGTGGGAAAAACTAATTCATAACTTTGTTTCAATCTGATATCAAGGCTGGCAACTGAATTTGATGTAGTTCCTTCTTTTTGCTCAACTGTGGTGCAGGTGGGATGTTATCTGATGTATCCCTTTTTATTTAATTTTTTGTGAATAGGGGAAAATAAATTTTTTTTCTATTAAACTTTGAGTCATTTTTTGTGTCAACTGAGTGGAAAAAAATCACAAACGCGACAAAAACATGACATGTTTTTATATATATATATATATATATATATATATATATATATATATATATATATATATATATATATATATATATATATATATATATATATATATATATATATATACATACATACATACACACACACACACACACACACACACACACACACACACACACACACACACACACACACACACACACACACACACACACACACACACACACACACACACACACACACACACACACACACACACACATCTACATCACATTAACCCTCTGGAGTCCATGAAAGCTCTGCGGCAAAACTTATTCATGAAGCTGCAACGTAAAAACCAAGCAGCTAGAAATTTCCATGTTCAATTTAGTGCATCAACCCTTTTTCAGCAAAGGTTTAAAAAAAAAAAAAAAAAACCTCGACCAAGTGTAAGTTTTTGCAGGTTTTTGAAATTTTGCGGTTTGCATTCAGCATTTTTAATGCAATATTTTGGCTTAAATGTTTGTCATTTTTTGATTTTGTATTAAAAAAAATATGGTGTTTTTTGTAATTTTGTGTGCATCAACTCGAACACATCAAAAGTGAAAAAAAAAAAAAAAAAAAACCCACCTCGACCAAGTGTACGTTTTTGCAGGTTTTTGAAATTTTGCAGTTTGCATTCAGCATTTTTTAAGCAATACTTTGTCTTTAATGTTTTTTGTGTGATTTTTCTTAGTTTTTGAACGTTTTTTTATAATTTATGGGTGGTTTTTGTAATTTCGTGTTGAAAATGTTGATCCAGTAAATCAAAATGAAAAAACTATCAGGTCATAGAGGTGAGGTTGTGCTGAAAACTGATGCCAACATGACATGATGAATACTTTTAATTTGTTCATACAGACAGATTTTTTTTTTTTTTTTAAAAGAGTCAAAAACCGACAGAATAGCCCCAAATTCTAAAGGGTTAAATGACGACATGCTGGCTGACTGGTGAAGCTCATGACAGTAGACTGGTTTTAGGACATGAAGAAAATTATATTTTTCATTATTCACGTGTGATGTCATACCTGCTAGAGTCCATATGTCTTCCCCTTTAACTCTTTATCTCAACTATCAAAAAAAGCCATAAAATGGCCAAAATAATAATCTTGCAGACATGTTGGAGCTCCGTGAGTAGCAGAGTAGAAATATCTGAACATGACTGGATAAATTACATTCAAACTAAACTGCTCTGAGAATGTTACTACATATGTTTACACAATGCTGCAATTAATTACTCTAATTAAATAATTATCTGTACACTAATAGGTGCCAAGCTTTAGTCCCTGCTGGTGCGTTAGCCGACAGCTGAGCAGCATGTTTTAACCCTCTATGGTTCGGTGTTGCACCATTTTTGTCCTGTTAAATTTCTACAATGCATCTTTTTGGGTGATATGATACTTTAAAAAAGAGGGAAGAGTATAGGGAACCAATAGCAATGCTTTAATTAGTCACATGACCTCCAGGAGGCCATATTGAAACACTATTTTACAGACTTTTCCAAAGGAAAGGGTTAGGGCTTTGCCATTTTGCACCACAAGTCACTCAAAACGTAATTTCCTGGCCCTTTAACATTATATATATATATATATATATTATATGTATATATATATTATATATATATATATAATATATATATCCTGATGTACTCTAGAGGCCAAACGTTTGGAAGCAAGATCAAATTTGTACAAAAAAAGATCATCATTGTTTTACTTTGCAACAAAATAAACCTGATTATTGTATAAAGAGTCTCTTATTAGAACACATGTTGACTCTAATTATCAGCTCTTTGGGTTTTTATTGCTTAGACTTTGTGTTTCCTTCTTTCCTTAATGTATAAATCTGAACTCTTGTTTCTTTTGTCAGAGATATGAACACAGTTGAGATTTATTGGCATTTTTGTCTCCAAACTCTCAAAAGACAAAGAGATAAAGAGAATAATGTTCCTCTCCTGTCTCCTTGTCTCCTCTCCTGTCTCCCTGTCTCCTCTCCTGTCTCCTCTTCTTTCCTTGTCTCCTCTCCTGTCTCCTCTCGTCTCTTTGTCTCCTCTCCTGTCTCCTCTTCTTTCCTTGTCTCCTCTCCTGTCTCCTCTCGTCTCTTTGTCTCCTCTCCTGTCTCCTCTCCTATCTCCTCTCTCATCTCCTTGTCTCCTCTCCTTGTCTCATCTCTCCTTGTCTCCTCTCCTTGTTTCCTCTCCTCTCCTTGTCTCCTCCACTGTCTCCTCGTCTCCTCTCCTTGTCTCCTCTCCTGTCTCCTCTCCTATCTCCTCTCTCATCTCCTTGTCTCCTCTCCTTGTCTCATCTCTCCTTGTCTCCTCTCTTGTCTCCTCTCCTGTCTCCTCTCCTTTCCTTGTCTCCTCTCCTACCTCCTCTCGTCTCTTTGTCTCCTCTCCTTGTCTCCTCTCCTATCTACTCTCTCATCTCCTTGTCTCCTCTCCTTGTCTCATCTCTCCTTGTCTCCTCTCCTGTCTCCTCTCCTTGTTTCCTCTCCTCTCCTTGTCTCCTCCACTGTCTCCTCGTCTCCTCTCCTGTCTCCTTGTCTCCTGTCTCCTTGTCTCTCGTCTCCTCTCCTCATCTCCTCTCCTGTCTCCTCATCTCCTCTCCTGTCTCCTTGTCACCTCTCCTGTCTCCTTGTCTCCTCTCTTGTCTCCTCTCCTGTCTCCTCATCTCCTCTCCTTGTCTCCTTGTCTCCTCTCCTGTCTCCTTGTCTCCTCTCCTTCCTGTCTCCTGTCCTTGTGACTCTTCCTAGTCTCCTCCACCCTAAAACTAAGCCCTTCTTTTCTGTTGGTAACATTTATTCACCAATGGTCTGATAACATCAATGTTTACCTAAAGGTCAATGGAGGAAAATGGTTCAATTCAATAAAGGTAAAGTCTGATCATGTAGTAAACACATCCAGAAATACACACAATACACACTGGTTTTAATAAGAAAGACACTGAGAACACAACATTTAAGCTGCTTCATAACTTTTGGCCTGTAGTATATTTATATATATATATCAGCACAATCAGAATAAATCATGGCTATAAGTGGGCATAACTAAAAAATGTCTTTTGTGCAGAATAACACAGTTATAATGCCATACAGCATAAAAAAGGAAAAAACGCAAGTTGAATTTATCTGATAAATAATCATTATTATTTGATTTTTTTGAATAAAATGGAATTTATAAATACAAGACTTTTCCAAGTGTCGTGAATATGAGAAAAAAATTGGGTCTCCATGTGCTAAATTACATTATTTTTCATTTTTACAACCTCTACTTGTAACTTCTCCTGTCCTGTCCTCTCCTCTCTGATCTGTGTAAACAGCCAGCAGAGGATCGCAGAATTACATTTTATTTTTTTTTCCAACAGGATCTAGTTGTTCAAACATTTTCCTTTCAGTAATAATTTCAAATGAGTCTTTTAGAATAGATCTAGAGTTATTAGAGTTATTTTGACAGAATTATCAACATTTTAATCTTTATGTCAGTGACCTAAAACGACCTAATCTACGACCTAAACCAGGGGTCTCAAACTCAAATTACCTGGGGCCGCTGGAGGCAGTATCACAATGACCAAAAAGGACACAAAATGACAAGACACATAATTAATAAAAAAGACACAAAATGACTGAAAAACGCAAATTACTTAAAGACACAAAATTACAAAAAAGACACAAAATGATTTAAAAAAAATCACAGAATTACCAAAAAAAGACACAAAATTAATTTAAAAAAAAGACACATTAATAAAAAAGACACAAAATTAATTTAAAAAAAAGACACATTAATAAAAAAGACACAAAATGACCAAAAAAGACACAAAATTATTGAAGACACAAAATTACAAAAAAAGAGACAAAATGATAAAAAAAAAACACAGAATTACCAAAAAAGACACAAAATTAATACAAAAGACACATAATTAATAAAAAAAAAAGACACATTAATAAAAAAGACACAAAATGACCCAAAAGACACAAAATTACTGAAAAAACACCACATTATTAGAAAACACAATTATTAAAAAAAGACACAAAATTACCAAAACAAGATGCAAAATTACCAAAAAAACAGTAAATAAAGGGACCTTCCTCACACAACACGGTAAAGTGCCATTCATATAAAACTCACATTAAACTTTCATATCAAGGTGGGGGCCACAAAATATCGTCACGAGGGCCACAATTGGCCTGCGGGCCGCCAGTTTGAGACCCCTGAGCTAAAGAGAGCGACTCTTCAGACCCGACAGGTTGGAGAGCTTCACAGGTTCACAGGGTCAAACTGCCTCCAGCTGCTACAGAAACATCTGCTTATTATCTGGCTGACATCAACAACCAACCAGCTCACACTTCTTTTCTTTTCCCGCCTCCTTGAATAAATAAAGCAGCTCTGAAGGTTCTTTAAAACATCCTGAAGAGAAGATCAGTCAGCAACCAGGTAACTAACCCGCCTACAGACCAAGGTTATTATAGTTAACGAAAACTAACCAAATAACTAAAACTAGAATTGAAAAAACATTTTCGTTAACTGAAATAAAAATAAAAACGAAAGTTTTTAAAAAACGATAACTAACTGAAACTGTATTTTGTGGTAACAAAACTAACTAAAACTAACTAAATTATAGTGAAAATGTCCTTCGTTTTCGTCTTTGACAACTTTTTTCATCCGTAAACCTTTTTTGTTTGATATGAAATCTATTTCATCTATCTGGTTTTATGACTTAATAAAGTTATTGGGGCTGAGATGGATCAGACAAAGGAAATAAAGGAAACATTTATTGTGACCTTATTGAATCTGGACCCAACAAATACCCCATTACAAAACAACTACAACTAATAAAAACTAAACTACAACTAATAAAAACTAAACTACAACTAATAAAAACTAAACTACAACTAATAAAAACTAAACTAAAACTAATAAAAACTAAACTACAACTAATAAAAACTGAACTACAACTAATAAAAACTAAACTACAACTAATAAAAACTAAACTAAAACTAATAAAAACTAAACTAAAACTAATAAAAACTAAACTACAACTAATAAAAACTACACTACAACTAATAAAAACTAAACTACAACTAATAAAAACTAAACTACAACTAATAAAAACTAAACTACAACTAAGCATTTTCCAAAAAATAAAACAAATCAAAACTAGAAAACTCACTCTAAAAACTAACTAAAACTAACTGAATTTGAAAACAAAAATTGACAACGAAATTAAAACTAAAACGAATGAAAAATCCAAAACTATTAAAACCTTGCTACAGAGTCTAACAGTAAATATATTTTTGGTCTAAATTGAGTTATAACTAAAAATGAACTCCTTGATGTCTGTTTGATCTTGTGACAAAGTTTTAGATTTCAATTTTGCTTTATTTCAGAGAAATAATGATATAAAAACCACAAAATCCAACTCAAACCAAGCAGTAAATGCACTTACCACAGTCTGCTTTGGATATATATACTAATTTAAACATGAAAATAATAGAAATTATAAGTTTATTTGAAAGGGAAATTATTATCTAGATAGTGATGAAGTAGAAAAGTGAGATAAAATTATATTAAGACTAAAATATATATATTTTTTAAATAATATAAGTCTAAAATACACAAATCTTTGAATAGAGTCGTTAAACACTTTTAAATACACTTCTAACAAAATCGATTTGAAAATGTTTATTCACTGAAAACTAAATATAAAAGCTGAAAGAAGACAACAACATCACTATTAGAAGCTTTTACAGTAAAACCAGAGTGCAGAAACTACATTTTTGGGGTCAAAGGTCAAATAAATCATCATGAAAATATAACATTTCTTTATAATATTAAGTCTTAAATACACAAATCTTTGAATAGAGTTGTTAAACACTTTTAAATACTTGGAAATGTTTCTGCTGCTGGGTTTTGTTTGTTTTTTTACCATAAAAACAACATTTTTTTTTTACAGTGTACAATTTTGCCAGGACTCTAGATTAAAGACAATTTTTTGTTTGTTTTATTTGGTTTCAGTGGGGAAAAAATTGTCACATGATTCTGAATATATTATTTGATTTCAAATTTATTTATATTTTATTTTATTTTTTAGTCTATATAAAGAGATTGTGATGAAGAATCCTCATAAATGCCACATTTGTTATGTTATAGTTATTCTTTTGTTTGTTGTTAAAGTCAAAATAGTGCAAATTGAAAATAAAGGTTGCCATGGAAACTAGAACTTTCCTGGAGTTTGTGCTTGTTGCCTAGCAACAGATTGGAGTCAAAAAATGCAGATTAAACAAGCAAAATATAACGCGTGGTGAGTTCAAGTGTTCCAGAGGTGATGGTAGGAAGATTTTGTTATCTCAAAACCAAGATTATAATATGTTGTTTAATTTATTATTATTATTATGATGATGTTAGTTTTCAGAGTGGGTTTGCTGTGAGTGTAACGTTAGATTTCTGAAAGGTTTAGTTGTAGTTTTAAGGTTAATTTTAAAGTAGTTGTAGTTTGTTTATTGTGGGCAGGTATAATAATGTTACATATGTACAAAATACACAGTTAGAGAGCTGTTAGGAATATCCAGAGTGTTTTAATATTTTATATTTGGGGTCAACTTGAGTCTCTTTTACTAGCACACTCACAAGAAACTTCATCCCAACCCCGAGAGCTGTTATTATTGTTATTTACATTAGAAAAATAAGAAGTGATGAAGTGTGACGCTATAGTTTCATCTCCTGAAATATCAAGAGTGTTCAGTTTTCTGTGCTTCAGTTTCATGAGAGTGACAAAGAAAAAGGACCTCATTTGTACTTAAATTCCAGATTACGATGATACTTTTACTGCTCATTTAGTTTTAGTGTCAGTTTTACCTTTAACCCTCTATGGTACATTATGATGCCAGTTAGGAAAAAAATGTCTGGAGTGTTTTTTTGTCTTAAAATAGACTAAATAAACATAATCTGAAAATAAAATTCCAGAAGTTTTTGGGGTTTGTTGTCCGTAGGCAACATTGTACCATAACGGTGCACAAGGGAAAAAGAAAGTTTGGTAACGCTTTATATTAAGGTCCTTGTAATAACCATTAATTAACAAGTAATAAGGCCCTTGTAAGTCCTTACAAGATGCTTATTAACATTATTGTGTGTTTATTTTATTTTATTTTATTTATTTATTTATTTATTTTTATTATAATTTATTTTTAAATTATTTTTATTTTTATTTTTTATTTTTTTTATTTTTTTATTTTTTTATTTTTTTATTTTTTTATTTTTTTATTTTTTATTTTTTTATTAAATTATTTTTATTAACGAATAAACAAAGAAAAGAACAGTGGATTACTTATTAGGAGCCACAATATGAAAACACAATTCTAGACAACAAAGACTCAGAAACATATTTAGACATAATGTAAACACAAATAACATACAAAGAATAATATAAAGGACAACCACAACAACAAAAATGAAAACAACAATACACCAGTACAAATTATTGTGTGTTTATAAGCTTATATACGTGTTAATAATGGCATTATAAACACCCATGACCCACCCATTATGTCTTTGCCATGCCTTTATAAATCTTATTTTGTTTGCTTATTGATATTAAAATATACTTTATTGCTCATCTATTATAAGTTAACTATAAGTTAACTATGCTTTTTGCAACTACCGGATCTAAAGCGAGAACAATGCCTTATTACTTGTTAATTAATGGTTATTAAGGACCTTATTATAAAGCGCTACCAAACGTTTTTAAAATTAATTTCAACATAATTAATTTAATAAACGTGTAAAAGATTCAGTAGCTTCAACAGGGAAAAATACATAACATTTTAAATGTAAAAACATTATAAAAGGAACTTTTTTAACCGGTTTCTTGTCTGAATGTTGCCTGTAGGAAACATTGAACCATTGAACCAACGACCCATTGAAATGAATGTCTTCAACAGTCTGAGTGGATGAAACTATCAGAAATTAAGCTTTACTCTCCTACCAGGAGGAATAAATGTTTTTCCAGATGGAAAAGGGTCAGAAAATGATGTTTTGAGTGATTTTTTTGTGGCGCAAAATGGCAAAACTGTTTCCTTTATACTCTTCCCTCTTTTTTAAAGTATCACATCACTCAAAAACATGACTTGTAGAAATTTGACAGGACAAAAATGGGGGCAACACCGACCATAGAGGGTTAAAATATTTTTGCAAAGATAAACTGTCAGCTGGCTGTAGCTGGAATAAAAACTGCTCTGGCACGTCTCTGATTTAACCCTCTGGAGTCCACTCCAAGCAGCTTTATTACAAGTTTCAATGTCCAATTTAGTGCAACAACCCTTTTACAGCAAAGGTAAAAAAAAAAAAACACCTCGACCAAGTGTGAGTTTTTGCAGTTTGCATTCAGCATTTTTAATGCAATATTTTGGCTTTAATGTTTTTTGTGTGTTTTTGTCATTTTTTGTGTGTTTTTTGTTAAAAAAAAAAAAAAATTAAGTATGTGTTTTCGGTGTGTTTTTGTCATTTTTTGTGTGTTTTTTGTAAAAAAAATTTTTTTTTAAAGTATGTGTTTTCGGTGTGTTTTTGTTGTTTTATGTGGGGGCTTTTTGTAAAAAAATGTTGTTTTTCATGTGTGTTTTTGTGTGTTTTTGTTGTTTTATGTGGGGGTTTTTGTAAAAAAATAAATAAATGTGTTTTTCATGTGTGTTTTTGTAATTTTGTGTGTTTTTGGTATGTTTTTGTGTTAAAAATGTTGATCCAGTAAATCAAATATAGGTCATATCAGTGAGGTTGTGCTGAAAACAATAATACCAACACGACATGGGGAAAACTTTTAAAGTTTTTCATACAGGAAGAATGAAAAAAAGGAGTCAAAAAAACGACAAAATAGCCTCAAACCCCAAAATGTTAATAGAGTGAAAGCCAATTTATTATGGCTGATATTGGTCAGTGGTAAATGGGTGGGACCTTTTTTTAATCAGTTATCAGGAGTAGCAGTGCCTCTGGTCTGACTGCTCCTTTATCTGGACTCTGCTCACCAGAATGCTTCATTTTCACTTTTCTTTCATGGGAAATATCTCGTTTTCCTCCCAGTACTGGAGCTGTTTCTATATTTACAGGCCAACTGAAGACAGTGCTGTTTAATTATTGTCCTTTCAGACAACATGGCGCAACATGTCCACCCACTAGATGGAGATATCTACAGGAAGACCTCCCCCATGCCCAAGGGGACCCCAAAGGTCAAAGGTTACGACTTCAACCATGGAGTGGACCACAGCGCCCTGCTCAGGTCCTACTGCTCCACCGGCCTGCAGGCCACCAGGGTCGGCCTGGCCATCCACGAGATCAACAGCATGGTGAGATGGTTTTAGAAAGGTTAGCATAGTTTGGGATTGTTCATTAGTTTTAGTTTTGTTGTCATTTTTTGTTTTCAAATTAGCTAACTTCTTGGCTAAGTATCGAGCTAAGTAGCTTGCTAAGCTAACTACTTAGCTAACTTCTTGGCTAAGTATTGAGCTAAGTAGCTTGCTAAGCTAACTACTTAGCTAACTTCTTGGCTAAGTATTTAGCTCAGTAGCTTGCTAAGCTAACTACTTAGCCAACTTCTTGGCTAAGTATTTAGCTAAGTAGCTTGCTAAGCTAACTACTTTGCTAACTTCTTGGCTAAGTATTTAGCTCAGTAGCTTGCTAAGCTAACTACTTAGGTAACTCCTTGGCTAAGTATTTAGCTAAGTAGCTTGCTAAGCTAACTACTTAGCTAACTCCTTGGCTAAGTATTGAGCTAAGTAGCTTGCTAAGCTAACTACTTAGCTAACTTCTTGGCTAAGTATTTAGCTCAGTAGCTTGCTAAGCTAACTACTTAGTTAACTTCTTGGCTAAGTATTTAGCTAAGTAGCTTGCTAAGCTAACTACTTAGCTAACTTCTTGGCTAAGTATTTAGCTAAGTAGCTTGCTAAGCTAACTACTTAGTTAACTTCTTGGCTAAGTATTTAGCTAAGTAGTTTGCTAAGCTAACTACTTAGTTAACTTCTTGGCTAAGTATTTAGCTAAGTAGCTTGCTAAGCTAACTACTTAGCTAACTTCTTGGCTAAGTATTTAGCTAAGTAGCTTGCTAAGCTAACTACTTAGTTAACTTCTTGGCTAAGTATTTAGCTAAGTAGCCTGCTAAGCTAACTACTTAGCTAACTTCTTGGCTAAGTATTTAGCTAAGTAGCTTGCTAAGTAGCTTGCTAAGCTAACTACTTAGTTAACTTCTTGGCTAAGTATTTAGCTAAGTAGCTTGCTAAGCTAACTACTTAGTTAACTTCTTGGCTAAGTATTGAGCTAAGTAGCCTGCTAAGCTAACTACTTAGCTAACTTCTTGGCTAAGTATTTAGCTAAGTAGCTTGCTAAGCTAACTACTTTGCTAACTTCTTGGCTAAGTATTTAGCTCAGTAGCTTGCTAAGCTAACTACTTAGGTAACTCCTTGGCTAAGTATTTAGCTAAGTAGCTTGCTAAGCTAACTACTTAGCTAACTCCTTGGCTAAGTATTGAGCTAAGTAGCTTGCTAAGCTAACTACTTAGCTAACTTCTTGGCTAAGTATTTAGCTCAGTAGCTTGCTAAGCTAACTACTTAGTTAACTTCTTGGCTAAGTATTTAGCTAAGTAGCTTGCTAAGCTAACTACTTAGCTAACTTCTTGGCTAAGTATTTAGCTAAGTAGCTTGCTAAGCTAACTACTTAGTTAACTTCTTGGCTAAGTATTTAGCTAAGTAGTTTGCTAAGCTAACTACTTAGTTAACTTCTTGGCTAAGTATTTAGCTAAGTAGCTTGCTAAGCTAACTACTTAGCTAACTTCTTGGCTAAGTATTTAGCTAAGTAGCTTGCTAAGCTAACTACTTAGTTAACTTCTTGGCTAAGTATTTAGCTAAGTAGCCTGCTAAGCTAACTACTTAGCTAACTTCTTGGCTAAGTATTTAGCTAAGTAGCTTGCTAAGTAGCTTGCTAAGCTAACTACTTAGTTAACTTCTTGGCTAAGTATTTAGCTAAGTAGCTTGCTAAGCTAACTACTTAGTTAACTTCTTGGCTAAGTATTGAGCTAAGTAGCCTGCTAAGCTAACTACTTAGCTAACTTCTTGGCTAAGTATTTAGCTAAGTAGCTTGCTAAGTAGCTTGCTAAGCTAACTACTTAGCTAACTTCTTGGCTAAGTATTTAGCTAAGTAGCTTGCTAAGCTAACTACTTAGTTAACTTCTTGGCTAAGTATTTAGCTAAGTAGCTTGCTAAGCTAACTACTTAGCTAACTTCTTGGCTAAGTATTGAGCTAAGTAGCTTGCTAAGCTAACTACTTAGCTAACTTCTTGGCTAAGTATTTAGCTAAGTAGCTTGCTAAGCTAACTACTTAGCTAACTCCTTGGCTAAGTATTTAGCTAAGTAGCTTGCTAAGCTAACTACTTAGTTAACTTCTTGGCTAAGTATTTAGCTAAGTAGCTTGCTAAGCTAACTACTTAGCTAACTTCTTGACTAAGTAGTTAGCTTAGCAAGCTACTTAGCCAAGAAGTTAGCTATTATAGTAATACAAAAAAAAAATTCTTCTTAAAGTATGAGAGGTAAAATGGAAATAATAATGATCTGTTGTTATCAAAAACAAGATATTTAAAGAATACTTGGAATATTCAATCATAAAATAAGTTGATATCAAAAGATAGAGCACAGAAACACACAGCAGCATTAAATAACATGAAGGGAATGAATGAGGGTCATTTTAGACCATGTTGTACATTAGAAGGGTTAAAACAGCGACATGAATAAGATCAACAGACTGGTGAGTACACCTTGAGTGTCTATGTTAAATGTTTTGGTTGTCATGTATTTCTAGCTTTTAGCTTTTATAAGATACGAACACCCAAACAGCTGCATTAATGATCACATTCATTGATTAGACCCGTCTCTCTAACCCAGCTATTCTCAACCTTGGGGTCGGGACCCCAATTGGGGTCTCGAGATGATTTCTGGGGGTCGCCAAATCATTTTGGAAGTCAGCTCTGTCTCCACTGTGTTAAAGTGTTAATGTGTTATTGGTCACTTAATGTCTTTTTTTGGTCATTTTGTGGGGTTTTTTGTTTGTCATTTAGTGTCTTTTTTGGTCATTCTGTCTTTTTTTGATCATTTTGTGGTCAATTTGTGTCCTTTTTGGTCATTTTGTGTCTTTTTTTGGTCATTTCGTGTCTTTTTTGGTCATTTTGTGTCTTTTTTTGGGTCACTTTCTGTCTTTTTTGGTCATTTTCTGTCTTTTTTTGATCATTTTGTGGACAATTTGTGTCTTTTTTGGTCATATTGTTTCCTTTTTGGGTAATCTGAACTGTGTGTGTGAGATTGTGTTCAGTGAGCGGGGGTCGCAGACAACATGGATGTTAAATTGGGGGTCGCGACTCAAAAAGGTTGAGAACTACTGCTCTAACCGACTCCACATCCACAGATCGAGAAGCGTCAGCAGCCGTTGCAGGTGGTGAACGGACATGGAAACGAGGACCCGTCCACCTGCCCCTGCCTCATGAGCTGCACCATCTTCCTCAGCTACACCTCCAACCTCATCAGCAGCGGAGTCAGGGAGACCATCCGCTACCTGGCAGAGCACAGAATGGTACAAACCTCCACCACTAATGAAGCATTAGCACCACGTTAATACCCATCATATCCATGTTTTGTCTTTTTGAGTGTGCTTGTAAGAGCCCACTATCTACTCTCCACCCGGCTTCTTCTCATTTCTTCTTTATGTTTCGTCCGTGTTGTTTTCTGGTCGACTACTACTGGTCGACTACTTTCTGGTCGAGTTTTGCTCTCACAAACACTAAAAAGGTATCAAATGGACCGGCTCGACTATGACAAGTGTAAATTTGTCACTTTTTCTTGTCAATTTGACAATTCTTCTCTTTAAATTTGTCAATTTTTTTTCTCATAAATTCGTCACTTTTTTCTTGTAAATTTGTCACTTTTTTCTTGTAAATTTGTGACTTTTTTCTTGTAAATTTGACAATTTTTTTCTTTAAATTTGTCGCTTTTTTTCCTCATAAATTCGTCGCTTTTTTCTTGTAAATTTGTCATTTTTTTTCTCATATATTTGTCACTTTTTTAAAAATTCATTTTAGTTTAGTTTTTATTAGTTGTAGTTTAGTTTTTATTAGTTGTAGTTTAGTTTTTATTAGTTGTAGTGTAGTTTTTATTAGTTGTAGTTGTTTTGTAATGGGGTATTTGTTGGGTCCAGATTCAATAAGGTCACAATAAATGTTTCCTTTATTTCCTTTGTCTGATCCATCTCAGCCCCAATAAGTTTATTAAGTCATAAAACCAGATAGATGAAATAGATTTCATATCAACCAAAAAGGTTTACGGATGAAAAAAGTTGACAAAGACGGAAACGAAGGACAGAACGAACGAAGGCCCTTGTAAGTCCTTACAAGATGCTTATTAACAATATTGTGTGTGTTCTGCCCTGTATGTCTTTAATATGTGAAGAGTTTAAGTTAATTGTTAAAATGTATTTGTATTGTTATTTCCTTAAAAAAGTTGGTTGAGCTTTTACTTTGAAGGTGGAAAGAAACAGGAAACAGGAAGTAGGAAGTAGAAAGTAGTGAAGGCATGAAAACAGAGAATAGAGCATGACTGCAGTTGTCAGGTTTCTCTTAATTAATCCAGCGCAATCTTCCATGCGAATCCTTCAGAAAGCAATGGCTGTAAGTTGTGGATGTTCATTACATGTTTGATGATTAATATTGATGACTTTTGACAGACATTTTTGTAGGTTTGTTCATGTATAATAACTTTGTGTGTGAGCCTATAAGATTACTTTGCTGTCATAATTCATACTTTGATATGTTGTCTTTGTTACTTACAGTGTTTATACTTGCCTGTTGTACACCTTATTTATCATAGTTAATCGCAGATATTACATTATTTACAATATTTACATATTTCTGTCATAGCAGTCTATTAAGCACATTTTTGTACTTTCTTTCTAGTTTTACTCCGGTTCAATATGTCATCCTGACTTGACCTGCTGTTAAGAAGTCATTAAAGGAGCAAGGACGCTCACTTCCTGGCTCTTGAAAAGGAGTTTGGCTGGCTGTTTATTTATGTTAACACTTTGGAAGTAGAACACATAAAGAGAACAGTACAGTAAAAAGCCATAATATAAGAAGGTTTCATTCGCTACAGTTATGGAAGCCCATGCAACAGATGAAGAAAAAGGGTCATCAGTGTCCAGCTCTAAGTACACATCTTCTTCCAAAGCTTCAGTAGCCAGCGCTGCTGCTAAAGCTAGAGCCAAAGCCGAAGCTGCTCGCACCAGGGCCACATTTGCACAAAGGGAGTTGGAATTGAAAAAACAGAGAGCCAAATTGGATTTGGAAAAAGCTACATTAGAAGTGGATTTGGAAGCTCTAGGACTGGAAACAGCAGCTGCTGCCGCCAATGCAGAGGCTGAAGTTTTAGAAGCTGCAGCAGGGACAGAATGTGAGGATATGCGCAGCGCCAGGAGTGGTGTCTCTCCTCAGATAATAAGACAACGAACTCAGGCATACCTGGAACATCAGTCTCAGGCCAGCTATAAACCTGCCACACCCCCTCCAGATATACCTCCCTCTCTCAAAGAAATACCACAGTTAAAAATGCACGAAGCCCCTGTGTTAAGCCCTGCATACAACTGTGATGTCATGCTGGCGGCATCGAGAGAGACACAGCAGAGTGAGTACCTACCTGCACCTCAGCATCCTAGCTCACACCGTCAGCACCCCCAGTCTCCCTTAAAAACCTATCAGGAGCAGGGCTCTCCTTCATACAGAAATGCAAGCTATACAAACCATTGTCCAAAGAACGACAAACAAGATTCTTCTTCTGCTCCATCTGCTGACATGATAGACTTTGCCAAGTATCTCGCTCGCAGGGAGTTGGTAACCACAGGTCTCACGAAATTTGATGACCACCCTGAGAGCTTCAGAGCATGGGAGTCCTCCTTCTTTAACACCACTCAGGGCTTGGAGCTAACAGCCAGTGAGGAGTTGGATCTACTGGTAAAATGGCTAGGAAAGGAGTCCTCCGAACACGTTAAAAGATTACGTGCTGTCTATATTACCAACCCTAAAGCTGCACTTGAGTTAGCATGGACAAGACTACAAGAGTGTTATGCCACCCCCGAAGTCATAGAGAGTGCTTTATTTAAGCGGCTTGACAACTTTCCTCGTCTCTCTTCAAAGGAAAACATTAAGCTAAGAGAACTTAGCGACCTGCTCATGGAGCTACTCTCAGCTAAAGAGGACGGATATCTACCTGGGCTGAGCTACCTTGACACACCTCGAGGAATTAACCCCATCGTTGAAAAGCTGCCACCAAGCTTACAAGAAAAATGGCTCTCTGTTGGCTCACATTACAAAGAACAATACAGGGTTTGCTTTCCTCCCTTCTCGTTCTTCGCTGACTTTGTCAGGAACCAGGCGAAAGCCAGAAATGATCCTAGCTTTATTTTGACAAGCAGCAACCGGACTCAGTACCGCAATGAAAGGCCCAGTGCAAGGCATGATGGTTGGAAGACAGCTATATCTGTGCATAAGACGGATGTGTCAACAACCGGAGATTCAAGCTCAGTGCACAGAACGGAGACAGACAAGAACAAGTACTGTCCACTCCATAATAAACCTCATCCCCTGGAGAAATGTAGAGCCTTTAAAATGAAGCCACTCACAGAACGCAAGAAACTCCTGAAAGAAAACAGGCGTTGTTTCAAGTGTTGCTCTATTACTCATATGGCCAGAGAATGCCCAGTGGAGCTGAAATGCAATGAGTGCGAGAGTAATCAACACTGCACAGCCTTACACCCAGACACTAACTTCTCATCTATGTCTCCTGCGACGGAATCAGACACAGAGCAGCAAAACAGCTCTCCTCCAGAGGTGACTTCTAGGTGCACTGAGGTCTGTGGGGAAGGTCTCCCAGCACGATCTTGTGCAAAGATATGCTTAGTGCGAGTATTCCCTCAAGGACAACGAGAACGGTCAGTCAAAATGTATGCTATCCTTGACGACCAGAGCAATCGCTCGCTGGCCAAATCTGAGTTTTTCCAGCTCTTCAATGTCCGTGGTAGCCTCGCACCTTACCTGATGAGGACCTGTGCTGGAACCACTGAAATGACTGGAAGGAAGGCAGTCGGTTTTCAGATAGAAGCATTGAATGGTGACGTCTGTTTGGACTTACCCCCACTCATCGAATGTAATGAGATTATGAGCAACAGATCAGAAATCCCCTCACCAGAGGTTGCTCGCTCTCATGCTCACTTGAAATCTGTGGAGCCTTACCTCCCAGAGATTGATCCTGACGCACAGATTTTAATCCTACTGGGGAGAGACCTCATACGTGTCCACAAGGTGAGACAACAAATTAATGGGCCCCACGACTCCCCTTTTGCCCAGCGTTTGGATTTAGGGTGGGTTATAGTAGGAGAAGTTTGCATTGACAGTGCCCACAAGCCCACTGTATCTGTCTTCAAGACCAACGTCCTGCAAAATGGAAGACCATCCATTCTGACGCCTTGCCAGAAGCACGTCAGTGTTAAAGAGAAAGCAGGCTATGGCGGGGAGCGCAGGAACTGTACCACAACCCATCTGTCCAGCAATCCTGCTCCTGGTGTCCCTGCTAAAGACAAACTTGGACAAGATGTGTTTGAGAGAACAAAGAACGATAACAAACCTGCCTTGTCGTTTGAGGATGAGACCTTTCTGGAGATCATGCAGGCAGAGTGCCGGAGAGACGAGCAAAACAGTTGGATCGCCCCTCTACCTTTCAGGTCACCTAGACCTCGCCTTCCAAATAACCGTGCTCAAGCCCTCTCCCGTCTCCACTCCTTGCGACGTACGCTGAACAAAAATCCTGAAATGAAAGAACAGTTTGTTGCTTTTATGGGAAAGCTCTATGACAACGGACATGCAGAGGAAGCACCCACTCTCCACGAAAACGAAGAATGTTGGTACTTACCCATTTTTGGAGTGTACCATCACCAAAAGCCGGGTCAAATACGAGTAGTGTTTGACTCGAGTGCTCAGGAAGATGGTATCTCGCTCAACAGCGTCCTGCTCTCGGGTCCTGACCTGAATAACTCCCTACTCGGAGTACTGCTCAGGTTCAGAAAAGAAGCTGTTGCACTGACAGCCGACATTCAACAAATGTTTTATGGTTTCTTGGTGAGAGATGACCACAGAAACTTCCTAAGATTCCTCTGGCACAAAGATAACGATCTGACTAAGGAGATAGCAGAGTACCGAATGCGAGTGCATGTGTTCGGGAATAGCCCCTCACCTGCGGTGGCTATTTACGGCCTTCGAAGAGCAGCCCAAGCAGGTATGCAGAACTATGGATCTGACTCATGCCACTTTGTCAACAGACACTTTTACGTAGACGATGGGCTCATCTCCCTCCCAACTGAGGCTGAGGCAATCGATCTTCTCAAGCGCACTCAAGCTTCACTGGCAGAATCAAATCTGAAGCTGCATAAGATTGCTTCAAACAGCGTCACAGTCATGCAAGCCTTCACACCTGGAGACTTGGCAGCAGGCCTTAAAGACTTAGGCCTTGAGGAAGAGGCTCTCCCTGCACAAAGAAGCCTTGGTTTGTGCTGGAACATAGACTCTGACACTTTCACATTCCGGGTAGCAGTCAGCGATAAGCCGTTCACTCGACGAGGAGTGTTATCTACAGTCAATAGCCTCTTTGACCCGTTGGGCTTGGTTGCACCAGTGACGATCCAGGGACGAGCATTGCTCAGAGAACTTTCTGCTGACATTCATGATTGGGACACAGAACTCCCTGCAGACAAGTTCATCAAATGGGAAACATGGAAAAAGTCACTCCATGATTTGAGCAGCCTCCATCTTCCTCGCTCGTACATACATCAGTCCCTCTCCAACGCCACATACACTGAGCTGTGTCTTTTTTCGGACGCTTCAAACTGGGCCATAGGAGCCGTAGCTTACCTGAGGGTCATCACCACAGATGGGCAGTGCAGAGTTGGTTTTGTGCTCGGGAAGGCAAAGCTAGCCCCTCAACCAGAACCCACTATCCCACGCCTTGAACTATGTGGAGCTGTGCTGGCCGTTGAAATGGCGGAACTGATTCTCGACGAGCTTGACCACAAGCCAGAAGCTGTCAAGTTTTACTGTGACAGCAAAGTTGTCCTTGGATATATTCATAACGATTCCAAGAGATTCTTTGTATACGTACATAATCGTGTTCACCGCATACGCCAGACAACTTCTCCACAGTAGTGGCACTACGTGCATACGGATCAGAATCCTGCTGATCTGGCCACTAGGTCTGTACCTGCATCACGACTTACTGACACCATGTGGTTTACTGGGCCAGAGTTCATTCACAAACCACTCCAGCCTGAAACACACGAGTCCTTCGAACTAGTGGATCCTGAGACAGACGTGGATGTGAGATCTCAGCTGACCACCCTTGCGACTTGCATAAGTGAGGGTAAACTTACCTCAGAACGGTTCCAGCGCTTCTCCACCTGGGAATCTCTGCTGAGAGCAGTTTCCTTCTTGATCCACCAGACTCGTTCCTTCAGGTCAGACCCCTCAGCTACATGCAAAGGATGGCATCGATGCAGCAAACTTCGCACTCTGGAAGAGTTGGAAGCGGCGAAGATGGTCATACTCAAGTCTGTTCAAAGGGATGCTTATCCACACGAGTATGCTGCACTACAAGAGAGCCAAGCCATCCCAAGATCAAGTGCAATCCTGGATCTTGATCCTTTCATGTGCGATGGTCTATTGCGGACTGGAGGACGTCTGAAACATGCATCAGTCAACCCTGAGGTAAAGAATCCCATCATTCTGCCAAAACAAAGTCATGTCACAAGATTACTGGTGAGTCATTACCACACCAATGTGAAACACCAAGGGCGACAATTCACGGAGGGAGCAGTCAGGGCAGCTGGCCTGTGGATTGTTGCTGGCAAGAGACTGATATGTTCAGTTCTTCATCACTGTGTCACATGCCGCAAGCTGAGGGGCAAACTCGAGACCCAAAAGATGGCCGACCTCCCACCGGAGCGTCTGACCTCATCTCCACCATTCACATATGTGGGTTTGGATGTTTTTGGTCCCTGGAATGTGGTCACCCGACGCACAAGAGGTGGAGCGGCTCAGAGTAAGCGATGGGCTATACTCTTCACATGCATGAGTACCAGAGCTATACATGTGGAAGTTATAGAGTCCATGGACACTGCCGGTTGCATCGACGCCCTGCGTAGGTTTTTCGCATTAAGGGGGCCGGCTAAGCAGCTCAGATCAGATAGAGGTACGAACTTTGTTGGAGCCAGTTCTGAACTGGGCATGGGTCGAGATGATCCAAACCAAAACAACATACACAAGTACCTTCACGAGAATGGCTGCACTTGGGAATTCAATCCCCCACATGCATCCCACATGGGGGGAGTCTGGGAGCGCATGATCGGCGTAACCCGGAGGATTCTTGACTCCATGTTGCTGCAAACCAGACATTCTCACCTGACTCATGACGTGCTCTGTACTCTGATGGCAGAGGTGTCTGCTATCGTCAACGCTAGACCATTAGTCCCCGTCTCCTCCGATCCCTCTTCGCCAATGCTGCTGACGCCTGCTATGCTTCTAACCCAAAAACCAGGAGTACTTGCTCCAGCTGGCAGCTTCAATGAAAAGGATCTCTTCAAGTGTCAGTGGAAGCAAGTACAGATCCTAGCAAATGAGTTCTGGTCTCGATGGAGAAATGAGTATCTCCACACTCTCCAGCCAAGACGCAAGTGGCGCACAGCATGTCGGAACCTGCAAGTTGGGGACATCGTGCTTCTCAAACAGAGCCAAGTGCCTCGCAATGAGTGGCCTATGGGTCTGATCACCTCCACCCTCCCAAGCAGTGATGGAAAGGTCCGCAAAATCGAGGTCCGGACAACATCGCAAGACAAAGTTAAGACATTCTTAAGGCCTATCTCTGATGTTGTCTTACTTCTGCCTCAAGAGGGTCAAAGTTCAAGTAAGGACGGTTAAGTCTTGAGTGGCATCAGTAAATGCCAGACGGGGAGTGTTCTGCCCTGTATGTCTTTAATATGTGAAGAGTTTAAGTTAATTGTTAAAATGTATTTGTATTGTTATTTCCTTAAAAAAGTTGGTTGAGCTTTTACTTTGAAGGTGGAAAGAAACAGGAAACAGGAAGTAGGAAGTAGAAAGTAGTGAAGGCATGAAAACAGAGAATAGAGCATGACTGCAGTTGTCAGGTTTCTCTTAATTAATCCAGCGCAATCTTCCATGCGAATCCTTCAGAAAGCAATGGCTGTAAGTTGTGGATGTTCATTACATGTTTGATGATTAATATTGATGACTTTTGACAGACATTTTTGTAGGTTTGTTCATGTATAATAACTTTGTGTGTGAGCCTATAAGATTACTTTGCTGTCATAATTCATACTTTGATATGTTGTCTTTGTTACTTACAGTGTTTATACTTGCCTGTTGTACACCTTATTTATCATAGTTAATCGCAGATATTACATTATTTACAATATTTACATATTTCTGTCATAGCAGTCTATTAAGCACATTTTTGTACTTTCTTTCTAGTTTTACTCCGGTTCAATATGTCATCCTGACTTGACCTGCTGTTAAGAAGTCATTAAAGGAGCAAGGACGCTCACTTCCTGGCTCTTGAAAAGGAGTTTGGCTGGCTGTTTATTTATGTTAACACTTTGGAAGTAGAACACATAAAGAGAACAGTACAGTGTGTTTATAAGCTTATATAAGTGTTAATAATGGCCATGACCCACCCATTATGTCTTTGCCATGCCTTTATTAATCTTATTTTGTTTGCTTATTGATATTAAAATATACTTTATTGCTCATCTATTATAAGTTAACTATGCTTTTTGCAACTACCGGATCTAAAGCGAGAACAATGCCTTATTACTTGTTAATTAATGGTTATTAAGGACCTTATTATAAAGCGTTACCGACTTTTCTAAGTGTTTCGGCAAACGGTTTTCAAATTATTAGGCAAAAACACGCCAAAAAAATCCCCCCAATGTTACCCTATGGAGAGGCTAGAGTGGATGACATCATCACTAGAGTGGAGAGGGAGAGAAAAATGTGACAAAAATTAAATTTGGAAACCGCAAATGCCACTCTACAGAAATAATTTATAGATATAAACGTAGTAAAATGTGTCTTCTCCCTCACATTGGTGTGGTAAAGCTGTCAGAGTTCTAGTTTGGGCGTAGGACGCACAGATGATCCACCAACACCACCCACAGCCCCATAGACCGCCATGGGGAAAGGGAGGGAACATTTCTGGAGAAAAGCAGAGCTACCAGTTTCTTCTAATCGCTCTAAAAAAAACAATTTCTTCATTTTTCTTCACCGAACACATATGTAGACGTTCAGAAAGAACTGAGGATGCTCAAAGTGAAGAACTGAGGATGCTCAAAGTGAAGTCGGACCAATGATAGGAGCTACGGTTTGGACTATAATGCTTTCTGTTTGAGGGGTTCTTTCAACCATACCAAGTATCCCGATTTGGCTGGGAAAGTCCCTTATTTTACCCTTCTTTCCCGCCGTCCTCCCGTATTAGTATTTTCTCGTAAATCTCCCAGGCGGAGTAAAAAAAACCTAAAAAAAACATTTCCAATCTGAGCTCTGTCACTAGCTTCGTGATATTATCATTATCTCTAAGCCAGAATCATCAAAATTACAAGAAAAACAGTCTTGAAGTATTTCACTCTATGTGTAATGCAGCTATATAATATACGAGTTTCACTTTCTGAAATAATTGACAAAAAAATATTGAACTTTTTCACGATATTCTAATTTTTTGAGATGTACCTGTGTATTTCTCTACAGGTGGATGTGTTGTCGACCACAGCTGGCGGTATCGAGGAGGATCTGATGAAGTGTTTGGCTCCGGCTTACATCGGAGACTTTTGTATGTCCGGCAAAGATCTGTGGGACAAAGGCCACAACAGGTCAGAGAACATTAGATTAGTAGAATACGAAACCTTATGAATCTGTCTGAAAACAGTGCATAAACGAGCTGAGCCCCTTTAACAGCCTTAAAACTCTCAACTGCTTTCTTTCTAAGTGATAGTAAACCGAATAGCTTTTTATTCACAATAATTCAGTTTTCCTGTGTGTCTTTGTCTGCAGGAATGGAAACACTCTGGTGCCTGAAGAAAACTATGAAAAATTTGATGCGTGGCTGAGACCGATCCTGAAGCAGATGCTGCTGGAGCAGGAGACTCAGGTGTTTGGAGCAAGGTTATTATAGTTAACTAACGAAAAAACCAAAACTAGAATTAAAAAAACGTTTTCGTTAAAATAAAAATAAAAACTAGAGTTTAAAAAAAAAGAAAAGATAACTAACTGAAACTGTATTTTGTGGTTACAAAACTAACTAAAACGAACTAAAATTATAGTGAAAAGGTCCTTCGTTTTCGTCTTTGTCAACTTTTTTCATGCGTAAACCTTTTTGTTTGATATGAAATCTATTTCATCTATCTGGTTTTATGACTTAATAAACTTATTGGGGCTGAGATGGATCAGACAAAGGAAATAAAGGCAACATTTATTGTGACCTTATTGAATCTGGACCCAACAAATACCCCATTACAAAACAACTGAAACTCATAAAAACTACACTACAACTAAGCATTTTACAAAAATTAAAAACATTTTTTTTTTAATTCTCAAATTTACGAGAAAAATAGTAACAAATTTACGAGAAAAAAGTGCCAAATTTACGAGAAAAAAATGCCAAATTTACAAGAAAAAAGTGACAAATTAACCAGAAAAAGTGACAAATTTACAAGAAAAAAGTGACAAATTAACCAGAAAAAGTGACAAATTTACAAGAAAAAAGTGACAAATTTACAAGAAAAAAGTGACGAATTTTTGAGAAAAAAGTGACAAATTTAAAGAAAAAAATTGTCAAATTTACAAGAAAAAAGTGACGAATTTATGAGAAAAAAATTGACAAATTTAAAGAGAAGAATTGTCAAATTGACAAGAAAAAGTGACAAATTTATGGGGGAAAAGTGACAAATATACAAGACAAAATTGACAAAAAGGCAACATTTATTGTGACCTTATTGAATCTGGCACCCAACAAATACCCCATTACAAAAAAAAACTAAAACTAATAAAAACTAAACTAAAACTAAAGCATTTTCCAGAAAATAAAAACTAATTAAAACTAGCAAACTCACTCTAAAAACTAACTAAAACTAACTGAATTTGAAAACAAAAAAATCACAACGGAATTAAAACTAAAACTAATGAAAAATTACTATAACCTTGGTATGAAGGAGTGATTTACATTGCTGTTCTACCCTTTATCACTGTTGGTGTATTTATTATATTTATTTATTCTACATCAACTTCTATCAGGGCGTTCGCTGGACTCCGTCGAAGATGATCCGTCGTCTGGGGAAGGAGATCAACCACCCTGAGTCGGTGCTCTACTGGGCCTACAAGGTGCTTCAGCATTAGACTGTTAGGGCGTTTTCACACCTGAAAGTCCAAACCAAGGTCCGAACCAAGGTCTGTGTTCTGTTCCATTGTCTGCATTTGGTCCTGTTGGTTTTGGTTTCACGCTGCAAAAGGAATAACGACTTTACAAGATAATTCTACTGGACACGTCATCTCCCTGTGGACTATCTGGTTCATTTTGTTTTGGTTACGCTGCGTTGTTAGGCCGGCCGCCATCTGACCTCAGAGTTACTTCCTTAACGTGTTTACACTAAATTAATCCAGGAGACACCTTTTACCTGTGGTGATACTGCTGCTGGTCTTTAGCTACCAGCAGCAGCAGCTTAATGAGCAACATGTGAGAGAGCTTGGTGTTCACTAGATGAGCCTCCTCATCATGAGAAACTGTATCACCGTCGACAGGAGAGGAGGAGAAAACGGTTCGCAATCCTGCCAGTTATGGCAAAAAACTTCTGTCATTGATACGAAGGTCCGAACTATAAAAAAAGTTGTTTTCACACTGCAAAAGGTTGGGACCTTGGTTGGTTTGGTCCGGACCGAGACCACCTCTTTTGGTCGACCAAACTTTGGTCCTTTGGTGCGGAGCGTGGTCCGCGCCACCTTTCACACCTGGGATTTAGGTTCGGATCAAACTGAAAAGTCCTAAAGTCCGGACCAAACCAGATAGGTGTGAAAGCGCCCTTAAACTGATCTGGATCAGCTGGTGGTTTGGTTCCTGATCTGGATCAGCTGGTGGTTTGGTTCCTGATCTGGGTCAGCTGGTGGTTTGGTTCCTGATCTGGATCAGCTGGTGGTTTGGTTCCTGAGCTGTGATCTGCTGTTTGTTCCAGAATAACATCCCGGTGTTCAGCCCGGCCCTGACCGACGGAGCTATAGGAGACTTGTTCTACCTCTTCTCAGCTGACAACCCCGGCTTGATACTGGACATAGTGGAAGGTAAAATAACCTACGTCTCTGCTTCATTAATGAGGTACCAGTTTCTTCTGATCGCTCTAAAAAACTATTTCTTAATTTTTCTTCACAAAACACATATGTAGACGTTCAGGAAGAACTCAGGATGCTCAAAGTGAAGTCGTTTCACTGATAGGAGTTACGGTTTTGCCCAAAATGCTTTCTGTTGGAGGAGAAAGTTTCGCAGTTTTTTGCTCTGTCAGTGGCTTCACAGCAGCAGTTGATTTCAGTTGATTGTTCTGCTCTGATTGGTGGATGCCACCTGGCCCTGGTTGCTTAGCTACCAAAGCCTGCCCCCCCAACACACACACACTAACTGAAATCTGTCAGTTTACACAAACTGACCAGTTTTACACACTAACTGACAAGTTTTTTTCTTTCTTCATTTTGCCTTTTTTTTTCCGTCCTTTTGACTTTTTTCTCATGATTTCAACTTTTTTCTTGTGATTTCGACTTTTTTCTCGTCATTTTGACTTTTTTTTCTCATTTAGGATTTCTTTCGTTATTTCGACTTTATTCTTGTTATTTGGATTTTTTTTTTCTCATTTTGACTTTTTTCTCGTGACTTCGACTTTTTTGTCATTATTTTGACTTTTTTCTTGCGACTTCGACTTTTTTCTTCTCATTTTGACATTTTTCTCGTGATTGTGACTTTTTCTCGTGATTGCGACTTTTTTCTTGTGACTTTGACTTTTTCTCGTTATTTTGACTTTTTTGTCATTTTGACTTTTTTCTCGCGACTTCGACTTTTTTCTTCTCATTTAGACTTTTTCTCATTTTGACATTTTTCTGGTGATTTCAACTTTTTTCTGGTGATTTCGACTTTTTTCTTGTTATTTCCTCATTTTGACTTTTTCTCATTTTGACTTTTCTCTCATTTTGACTTTTTTCTTATTATTTTGACTTTTATCTCTTTTTGACTTTTTCCCGTTATTTTGACTTTTTTCTGGTGACTTCAACTTTATTCTTCTCATTTTTACTTTTTTTTCTCATTTTTACTTTTCTCTTGTGACTTCGACTTTTTCCTCGTTATTTTGACTTTTACTCGTGATTTTGACTTTTTTCTCGTTATTTTGACTTTTTTCTCGTTATTTTGACAGTGTCAGACAGACACACAGACACACACGGACAAACACACACACCAACACCTGGTGTATTATCTTACATGACTTCCTCCTCTTTTTCATTTTGAAAACAGTTTAAATTGTAATCTAATAATGTTTGGGAGAGAGTCACGGGCCAGAGTCAAGCACACTCAAAATGTATTTCTAAATGTTCTAGTTTGTCTCTGTGATGTCAGATTGTCTTCACAATAAGCGTTTGATTCCAGATGTTTCGAAGGTGAACAACCTGGCGGTAGCTGCTAACAGCGTGGGGATGATCGTGTTGGGAGGAGGCGTAGCTAAACACCACATATGCAACGCCATCTCATGGGTAAGAACTCTGCTCTCTTGGATTTGATGTTTGATGACCTCAGCCCAAAATATGTCCTGCAGGCATTTCAGGAAGTTGTAATTGTTTGGATTTTGTTGGGTGAGGTCGAGTAGTAGTGGAGGTATTTTGCCTGCTTTATTATTGCAGCCCATTCAGACAGAGCTGTCCCCTTGTGTCAAAAAATAAATAAATGATTTCCTTTTTCTGCACTGCATAAAGTCACCTTACTGTTATGAGGTCTATTGTTCTATACAAGTGTCCCAGAATCTGTTCCTGTGATGGTCAGTATATTTGAAAAACTCCAAGCTTACAAACTCATTTGGCTCCCACCTAAAGATGTCCCCAGTCCCTAAAGACTAGAAGCTGAAAGTCTTTAGTAAATCTAGTTTTACTGGAGTCACGTTGCTCCGTCATCTCCATGGTTCAGTTTAAGGTAGTAATCTGTCTCATATCAGTCTTTAACTAGTTTTGGGTTTGTCACAGTCACGTAACACAACATGGTTTTATTCATAATGATTTTGGTTATTATCAAGAATGTTTCCATGACTGTAGATGTAAAAATGACAAAAAAAAGGACACAAAATGATCAAAATAGGAACAAATGGACCAAAAATAGATATAAAAATGATTAAAAAAGACCCAAAATGACCCAAAATAGATGTTAAAAAGATTAAAAAAAGATACAAAATGACCAAAAATAGATGTAAGAATTATCAAAAAAGACCCAAAATGACCCAAAATAGATGTTAAAATTATTAAAAATGAAAAAATAAAAAACTGCTAAAAGAATCTAGTTGTAGTCTTGTAAATAGTTTCCCTGCTAGATTGACAGTCTGTCTAAAACCTCAGTGAGACTAGAAACTCTAAACACTAGATGTCTTTAGAGGGGACCAGGTGGGACACCAGAGTTTTCTAGAGTCTTTAACAAATCTTTTCAAACTCTTTTTCTGGAGTTGGGAAAATGTGGTAAATGTCTGGGTCCGGGCTTGTTAGTTCGTCCAGTTCTTCCTCTGTTGTATCTTTATTTAAATACTCTGTAGTAAATTAACTGCAGTTGATGTAACGTTGTGTCTCTAGAGGAGTGGCGCTGACTTTGCCGTGTACGTGAACACGGCTCAGGAGTTTGATGGTTGTGACTCGGGGGCCCGACCTGACGAGGCCGTGTCCTGGGGCAAGATCCGCTCCGACGCCAGACCCGTAAAGGTATTTCAGTAGTTTTTATTTTTTTATTTTGCACAATAACAAGACAAAAGACAAGGATAAAGAGATAACAACAAAAGGAAGGTGCAAGAAACCCAACATTCACTAGTTACAATAGAAACAACTAACTATGAAATAGACAAAATAATAAAAAAGATAATGACACATAAAAAGGAAGCAAAATTATAATTATATTAAAAGTAAAATAAAACAAAAGTGTAGAAATGTGTGTGTGTGTGTGTGTGTGTGTGTTCTTGTACTTCCTACATAGTGAGGACCGGAACACGTTTTTAACCAACAGAGTGAGGACATTTTTGCGAAGTGAGGACATTTTGGCCGGTCCTCACTTCTTTAAAGGCTTTTTTGAGATTTCAGACTTTGTTTTACGGGTTAAAGGTTACATGATAATGATAATTAACTGAAACTGTATTGTGTGGTTACAGAACTAACTAAAATTATAGTGAAAATGTCCTTCGTTTTCATCTTTGTCGACTTTTTTCATACATAATGAAGATGGATCAGACAAAGGAAATAAAGGCAAAATTTACTGTGACCTCTTTTAATCTCCCACCCAACAAATACCCCATTACAAAAAACTACAACTAATAAAAACTAAACTAAAACTAGCAAACTCACCCTAAAAACTAATAAAAACTAACTGAATTTGAAAATAAAAATTCAAAACAAAATTCAAACTAAAACTAATGAAAAATCCAAAAATATAACCTTGCAAGGGAATTTACTGTTACAATGAGGGTCCTCACAAAGATATAAGTACAAGAATGTGTGTGTGTGTGTGTGTGTGTGTGTGTATGAGAGGAAAACAGGATGGAAACTATTAAACTGATCATTCCAGATTATTGATCCTCTGTATTTGAAGGAGAATTGAGAATTGTCTGGTATTAATAAGTATTACATATTAATGCCAAAGTTATGTGTCTGTTCTTGATTTGTTAAATAATTGGTGACCAAATAGATCCTTTATTCATGGATAATGTTTTACATTTCAAACAGAGAGAACTTGTGCCCAGCCTAATTTATTCTGTCCTCAGAATAAAAACTTCTCGAAATTTGTTCTAGGATTTTTTTTTATATTCTGCTTCTCATTTTTGTCTTGCAGGTGTTTGCAGATGCTTCTATTGTTTTCCCCTTGTTGGTGGCAGAGACCTTTGCAGCTCACGCTAATAAGACAGTGGCCTGAAATGTTTTGGAAACACGTTTATTTTGTTGTTCTTTTCTTTTGTAAACTGGCTTTTTTTTTTTTTTTTACTAACTAAGGCAAAATTGTGGGATGAAAAGCAAAATTATAAGATAAAGAGCAAAAATTAATGTACATGGTTTTGGCTTTCTGTATGACAGTTTGAGAATATATATACCAACAAAAAAAAAAGAAAAGAAAAGAAAAACAAACAAACCAAAACAACTCATGTTTGTGTGTCTGGATGGATCTCACACTAACTCAAATGTCTAAAAATAAAATAAACTGCTGTTATTAATAACTTGTTCTTAAGTGTTAAACATAGTGTGTGTGTGTGTGTGTGTGTGTGTGTGTGTGTAAAACTGTCATCAGAATGTATTGAGTGTTTATGGTGTTGTGTGCTGTGTGATTCTGGGTGATTTAAATAAAACTGGTGTGATTTAACTTGACTCTACTTCCTAGTTTTGTACCTAATAGTTGGGTCATCTATAGCAGTTCCGTGACCGTGGAGAGCGAAGGTTGGTTTCTCACTGGATTTGTCATCTATAAGGGTTAAATAAGAAATTGAGCCGGGGTGCCCCTCTCAAAAATGTGGGGAAAATTTTTGAGAGCCCTTAATCCAAAATGGCTACCGTCAGCCAAGCTGGCAATATCTTTTCAATGGTTTGGACCACAGTACTGCATAATACATGGTTTCTGAGACTATTTGGGTCAAGAAATTCATAAATGATGTAAATTTATTGATTTGACCTATTTTTGACCCAAATTCATGATGGCCGCCAATTTTTGGCTCTTTAAATGTCCATTTTTCAAAATCGTCATAGAGCCTTAATATTAGGCTCAAATGAAAGCTCTGCTCATACTGAGTTCAGTTATGGATAGTAAAATTACACGTAGGCTACACAGAAGTCATCAAAGGTCAAAAAGAGGTTGATGAGAAACTCATTTTTGCTGATGTCCTATAGTCTAGCCATAATCCCCATAGGCCCAATAGTAAACCCAGAAATGTTGAGTACCCTAAAGTTTTATTGCAGAAATGTTATCTATAGGCCTAATGGATGGAATTTAACTTGGTTGCTAAAAGTTGCACTTTGGGCAATTTGCATAATTAGCATAATAAGCCAATAAAGTCAAGACACCACAGGCGAATAGGGTAAAAAAATTAAATAATAGATATCACCATGAAACTTTCTCAGTTGATTACTTATGTTAAGATGAGAAAAAAAATGTATTGCATGTTTTTCTGTATTTTAATGTTTAATGTTTAATGTTTAATGTAGCATTCCTTAGCAATGACAGTTAGCTCTTAAAGTTATGTACTTACTCGATTCCTATGGTCTATGTCTAGTACCATCAGGTTGAATGCACTTATTGTAAGTCGCTTTGGACAAAAGCGTCTGCTAAATGACATGTAATGTAATGTAATGTTTACATATGCAAATGTTCAAATATGCTCTCATTTGCATACAGACAAAATCAGATCGTTTGATAAAGTCATGCTCAAAATATTTTTTCCAAGAGTAAACATGTATACTTTGGGGTCTGAGTTGAGTCTGAGTTGGACTCAGACTCAAGAACTATATACAAGAACTGCAAACAGCATGCGCGCACACACACACATGCTTTAAAATAACTATATATAGTATGCATCAGCTGTAGCTGCAGCACATTGAAGGCCTGCAGCAAAGGAAACTACAGCTGCCATGCTGCAAGTCTCAGTTGCACTGACTACTGCAAGTGTGAAGGGGTGAGTTCTGCTTCTGCAACCAATTCACAATACACACAAATAAAGAGCAAGAAGATGATGAGACTGAAGGAAATGAGGACAGAAATGATGAAGATGGTGAAGGCTATTGAGTGGGAATCTGTGGTTGTTGTTAAATATATGTGTGTGTGCGTTTGCATACTATATAGTTATTTTACAGCGTGTGTGTGTGTGTGTGTGTGTCTGTGTGCATGCTGTGTAAAGTTCTGTCTTTTGTTGTATATAGTTCTTGTGGGTTTGTGTGTGTGCGCATGCTGTTATATAGTTATTTTGCATATTGTATATAGTTCTTGTATATAGTTCTTGTGTGTGTGTGTGTGTGTGTGTGTGCTGTTATATAGTTATTTTGCATGGGGCACTTCATCTCTTAAGGTTGGTTTTCACCAACTCATACTCAACTCAGACCCCCAAGTATACATGTTTACTCTTTATCAAACGATCTGATTTTGTCTGCATGCAAATGAGCGCATATTTGATGAGATATGGCCTCATTTGCATATGTAAACATTAAAATACAAAAAACATGCAATACATTTTTTTCTCATCTTAACATAAGTAATCAACTGAGAAAGTTTCATGGTGATATCTATTATTTAATTTTTTTACCCTATTCACCTGTGGTGTCTTGACTTTATTGGCTTATTATGCAAATTGCCCAAAGTGCAACTTCTAGACTATAGGACATCAGCAAAAATGAGTTTCTCATCAACCTCTTTTTGACCTTTGATGACTTCTGTGTAGCCTACATGTAATTTTACTATCCATAACTGAACTCAGTATGAGCAGAGCTTTCATTTGAGCCTAATATTAAGGCTCTATAACGATTTTGAAAAATGGACATTTAAAGAGCCAAAAATTGGCGGCCATCTTGAATTTGGGTCAAAAATAGGTCAAATCAATAAATTTACATCACTTATGAATTTCTTGACCCAAATAGTCTCAGAAACCATGTATTATGCAGTACTGTGGTCCAAACCATTGAAAAGATAATTTCCAGCTTGGCTGACGGTAGCCATTTTGGATTAAGGGCTCTCAAAAATTTTCCCCACATTTTTGAGAGGGGCACCCCGGCTCAATTTCTTATTTAACCCTTATAGATGACAAATCCAGTGAGAAACCAACCTTCGCTCTCCACGGTCACGGAACTGCTATAGATGACCCAACTATAAAGGAAGATAAATAAACCTCTAAAACAAGTAACCATTGTAAAAGGAAGTCTCAGTAGAGATGAACATGTAATAGATAAACAGTAAAGTAGAGCTGTAAAGATGAATTGGTTAGCTGTCAAGTACTAAAGTAATCACCAACTATTTAGATTATCCATCAGTTTGATACATTTGAATATTTTCTGGTTTATTTACTGCTCAATGACAGTAAAGTCAGGATATTTGAGTTGTGGACAAAACAAGACATTTTAAGATGCAATCTTGGGAAACACTGATCAACATTTTCACCACCAAGAAAACAATATCTGTAATTAGGATGATACCAAAACTTAGACAAGGGACAACCTATATATTCTCAGACTTTTGATATATATATATTATGGAAATTATTACATATATATGGATTCAAAACCTGAGAATATATATATATATCCTGAAACTTCTTGGAAAATGGTGCACACAAACCCAAATGTATTTGATAATTGATTACTATCTTATGAAAGTATATAACTCTCTGCTGTTTTATAGCATTATCATTGCTTACGTCATGTCAAAATTAACTATACTTGTGAACGCTGGATAGTCATTCCATATAAAACGTATAGTCCTGATTTCATTGCTTGAGTCATTACATACAACAAGCAGTACTGAACGGGCCCTCGCAGAGTGGAGCCGTCGGAGGAGGGCATGTCGGGGTAGGGCACATCGGGTGCGGCAATGTGGGCTCAGTCCCTGTGCGTCCCAAATGCCGTGTCTCCTACCACTGTGCTCGGGGTAGGTTTAAAACATAATACTTGCTGTAGCCAGCAGGGGGCACTATGACTGTGTGTAAGTATTGACACGTGGGTGTGTCCAGGGCTGGACCCTAATCACGTGTGTGAAATTTGGGACAGATTGGACAATGTATGGTCAAGTTATACAGTCTCGTGTTTCATGGCGAGACGCCATATTTTGGCGCCATGCCACGCCCACATAGTGTGACTGTCGGTAAAGATTTATACAACTTTTGATCCCAAAGGCCTCGTGATGGTACTGACCAAGTTTGAAGTCAATTGGATAAAATTTGTAGGAGGAGTTTGTTAAAGTATGCAAGCTGGAAATGGGCAAAAACGATGACAAGTTCGATATGCAATCCAAGATGGCCGACTTCCTGTATGTTTTCTGGTATGGGTCCAAGAGGCTTTTTGGTGTGTCTTCACATGATTCATGTGTGTACCAAATTTTGTGTCTCTACGTGAAGCCTACTGCGAGGGCTAGGCATAAAAGTTGTTACTTCCTGTTGCCAGCGGGGGCGCTATGACTGTGTGTCAATATTGACATGTGGGTGTGTTCAGAGGTGGACCCTTATCACGTGTAACAATTTTGGGCCAGATGAGACAATGTATGGTGAAGTTATACAGTCTCGTGTGTTATGGCGAGACGCCATATTTTGCCGCCATGCCACGCCCACATAGTGTGACCGTCGGTAAAAATTTGTACAACTTTTCATCCCCAAGGCCTTGTGATGGTACTGACCAGGTTTGAAGTCAATGGGATTAAATCTGTTGGAGGAGTTACGTAAAGTATGCAACGTGGTAATTTTATGAAAGGGGGCGTGGATAAAGCATAAGGGGCGGGGCTTTATGAAATATTGTTAATGAGAAGTGTTAAGGGCTGGACTCTGATGAAGCATGAGAAGTTTGGACCAGATTGGACAGAGAATGGAAAACTTATAAAGATCTCGTGTTTTATGGGGAGACGGCATATTTTGGCGCCATGCCACGCCCACATATTGTGACCGTCGGTAAAGCTTTATACATCTTTTGATCCCAAAGGCCTTGTGATGGTACTGACCAAGTTTGAAGAGAATTGGATGAAATCTGTAGGAGGAGTTCGTTAAAGTATGCGGCATGGAAATGGGCAAAAACAGGCAAAAACAGCAGGAAACGCCATTTTCGATCCAAGATGGCCGACTTCCTGTACGTTTTACGATATAGGTTCTTGAGACTTTTTGGTGCGTCTTCCCATGATACATGTATGTACCAAATTTCGTGCCTCTACGACATTCCTGTGCGAGGGGCTGAATTTTCTTGACTTTCAAGGGGGCGCTGTTGAGTCATTTTGCCACGCCCCTTCCCGGGACCACTAGAATACGTAAATTTCAGTGGAGATTTATGTATATTCCAAAATTGGTGAGTTTTTGAATATGATAAAGCCCCCAAAAAATAATAATAATAGACGGACCAATTACAATAGGGTCCTCGCACCGTTAGTGCTCGGTCCCTAACAAGCAGGACTGAACGGGACCGAGCAGAGTGGAGCCGTCGGAGGAGGGCACTTCGGGGGAGGCCACGTCGGGCGTGGCGATGTGAGCTCAGTCCCTATGCGTCCCAATTGGGTGAAATCTGTAGGAGGAGTTTGTTAAAGTATGCGACCTGGAAATGGCAAAAATTCCATATTCCATCCAAGATGGCCGACTTCCTGTACGTTTTAGGACATGGCTTCCAGTGACTTTTTGGTGCGTCTTCCCATGATACACATATGTACCAAATTTCATGCGTCTCCGACAAACCAGTGGGAGGATATGAGGATATTAGGGGGCGCTAGTGAGTCATTTTGCCATTCCAGCGAATACTAGAATACGTAAATTTACAGGGAGATTGACGTATATTCCAAAAATGATGAGTTTTTGAATATGGTAAAGCCCCCAAAAAGGCGATTCATTTGGGAGAAGAATAAAAAAAACAGACCAATTTCAATAGGGTCCTCGCACCGTTAGTGCTCGGTCCCTAATAATTATATATATATATATATATATATATATATATATATATATATATATATATATATATATATATATATATATATATATATATATATATATATGCTCACCTCACTCTGCTCCTCCCTCCTCCCTGTGCTGTCAGCTGTTGCAGGCCTGCAGCCACATGACTCGGAGTCAACACTGTTTGGAGTTTAACACTGTTTGGAGTTACATTACACTTAACATTGCAGGCTGCGACATTTGCAGGAAACATGTCCGCTACTGTAGCAACATCACACATTTATAAACACCAAACAGTCAAAAGAGACTCCGAACTGCAAAGTAAAGGGAGGGAGGAGGATAGGGATCTCCTTTCAGCATGGTCAGTATATCCAGGGAGCTGATTTATAGAAGGGAAAGTAAGATTTAGTCATCTCCATCTCCAGCATTAGTTAATGTTGTTTTTCAAAGTGAAATTGGTCATCACTTATACCAGACTGTTTAAATAAAGACTATTCAGACAGTCATATAATATATTCAGCCAGTTGAATTAAATCTAAATTAATGATTTCAGTGGAACTGAAAAATATAAATACCTAAGCCTATGTAAAGATATATATACCTCAAACCTGAAATATAAATATGGCTGAATTTAATAACCCCTTTGTCTTAACTGTCAAAGGAACATTAATATTCCTATATTCCTTTTCTAAATAAAAAGTATCAGTATCAACAACACTGGTCCTGTATTAACTTGGTATCTGATCGAACCACCACTATTAAATTGCAATGATCAGGACTCGGAACTTACGGTCAGCTTATTATTATTAGGGACCGAGCACTAACGATGCGAGGACCCTATTGTAATTGGTCTGTCTATTATTATTCTCCTTCTCCCAAATGAATTGCCTTTTTGGGGGCTTTATCATATTCCAAAACTCACCAAATTTGGAATTTACATAAATCTCATGTGAAATTTACGTAGTCTGGTATTCGCGGGAATGGACCGTGCAAAATGACTCACTAGCGCCCCCTTGAAATTTTCAAAACAGCCTCACAATATAGGATTTTTCCACCTAGAGACACGAAAATTGGTACATACATGTATCATGGGTAGACGCACCAAAAAGCCTCAAGAACCCATACTCGAAAACGTACAGGAAGTCGGCCATCTTGGATTGAATATCGCACTTGTCATCGTTTTTGGCCATTTCCAGGTCGCATACTTTAACGAACTCCTCCTACAGATTTTATCCAATTGACTTCAAACTTGGTCAGTACCGTCACAAGGCCTTTGGGATCAAAAGTTGTATAAATCTTTACCGTCGGTCACACTATGTGGGCGTGGCATGGCGGCAAATTATGGCGTCTTGCCATCTAACACCAGACTGTATAACTTCACCATACATTGTCCAATCTGTCCCAAATTTCACATACGTAATTAGGGTCCAGCCCGGGACACACCCACGGGTCAATAGTGGCACACAGTCATAGCGCCCCCTGCTGGCTACAGAAAGTAACATGTTTTACACCTACCAAGTGCACAGTAGTAGGAGACATGCAATTTGGTACGCATAGGGACTGAGCCCACAGCGCCGCGTCCGATGTGCCCTCCCCCGACGGCTCCACTCTGCGAGGGCCCGTTCAGTACTGCGCGCAGTCCTAGTTATTATTATTTTTTTTAAGTCATCTTTATTCGTAAAGATTATATTATACAAACAATACAAAGCACATAGAACAAGGCAGATATAATATGCAGCACCAGGGGTTTATGTTGGTTTAGCCAAGATTGATAAAGAATGTAAAAAAATAAATGTATTTATAATTATATACTCAAATAGATTCAGTAAATATGTTAAATTTGGAGCACAGAATTACAGTCTTTACAGCTTTTTGGTTGAGGGAGTTAGACAGCGTTTTAAAGTAAAGTTCTAATTATTTTTGAAGAAGAAATTTTAAGAACCTTGCATTTATGAATATAAAACTAAGCTAATAAGGTTGTATAGATAATATTAATTTTCAAGTCTTTTTTCATACATTGTAAATCCAAATAGTACATTTTTAGACGTATAAATTGGTCATAAATATTGTCCAAGATGAATCGACAGATGCCCTGCCGGAGGATTCGAGTGCTTCCACAAGTCCAAACCAGATGGTAAACAGTCTCTGGATGTACATTACAAAAAGTGCAGGTCACATCAATGTCCTTCTTAAATCTCACCTGCAGTCTTCACAGGGTGAAAACGATGAAGGAAGTAGAGGAATCCTTTCACGTTAAGTGACGCACTTGATAATGATTTTGGTTATTATCAAGAAAACCATGGAAAATGTCTGGATATTTGCTCTTAAATTAAACTCTTATAAGCTATTTTTGTTGTTATCATTATATTTGTCCAAATAAATGTACCTTTAGTCGTACCAGGTATTAAAATTAACAATAAATTGAAGAAAACAATGGTCTAATAATGTTTTCCATGACTGTATATCCGGACCATTACGATTCAGCCCACTCAATAAAATAGGTTACAATACAATAAATATTCTAAAACAATATTGTCATGTATTAAGACAACATAAAAAAAAAAACAAGATTCAGGAGTCTTATATACAAGTATGCGCAGTAATGTGTAATTAAACTATCATAAGGCGAATAGAAAAAAAACAAAAGGACCAAGGACTTCAAATAAAGCGGAATAAATCATAGTAGAAAGTGAAACATCTCCCCACAAATCTGTCCTGCTTTATAACTAGCATGCAAAAGAGAAAAATAATTTAAAAGCATTCAAAAAACAAATAAAGGAGGCTTACTATTTTCCATTTACTGCAGTGAATATGATATTTACACATAAGAAACAGATAAGTTTAGATTGAATTGATTTTATGTCTCTGTGTTTGTGGCGATCCCATTTTCCCAATACTCCTCTCATTTCTCCTTTTGGATCTGACCGTTAAAGTCATTTTCTCCATGCTGAATTCATAATGTTTACAATAAGTGGGAGGATTCTTCTGAAGCATTTTGTAATTATTATTTTTATTTTTTTACTTGCGGACATGAATGTCTTCTAAAGATTTGTGTCACTTTTACTTCAGGCCTTCAGGGATTTTTCTGCAAAAGCTGCTCCACTCCCTCTGTGAAAAACTGTCAACCACTTAGTTTTGACTCCTGATTTGGTGTTAAAAAAAATAAAAATCTTATTATATTCTTCCAGAAAAAGAAAGTAGGCAGATTTTTCCAAATTTTAAGCCACATGACGTTTGAAATGATGTTGCAAGTGAAGCTTTTGTAAAGTTTCCCAGTAAAACCTTTAGGATTTTATGAATCGTAAGCGTCAAAGAATATTTGTATTATTATTTAGGTTAGGTTAGGTTATTCAGCTAAATCAAGTATCAAGTAATATTTATACAGAAAACAGACTTTTGCTTCAGAGTTTTCTTCTTTCATCTCCCGTTAATCATCTCACACCTTCAGGAAAGAGTTAAAACTAGTTAATTATTAATTTCAAAATTCAGTCATCTTTTGAATCAGTAGATTAGAGAATGCTTTCAGAAAGTTTTCTTAATAATTCAATCAATTTTCTGATTTATTTATACTATATTTTAATATAGTAACAATAAAATGTTAAATTCAGTACATTTGACTTCAGAGTCTTAGTAAGACTTTAAAGATGTAAATCAGAATAATTACAATAGAATCACTTTTAAATATTTTCTTCAAGATAAAAACAAACTCCAGTCACACTATTAAAGGAAATGTTTTGTTTTTTTGTAAATGTTGAATATGAAGAAACAAACATGACATTTTAAAGCCTTTGTTGTCAACATGATATATGAGCACAAATAATAAACACATTCAAAAGGCCACAATCATCAGATTATATAGCAGAAACAAACAGATTATTTATAAAAAAAAAAAAATAGAAACAGAATCCTCAGAATGGGAAGGCAGTAATCCAAATGAACTAATAATAAAAACATTATTTTATTTTTTCTTACATTTTAAATAGTGCTGCACAATAATGGACATTTTATCCAAAAAGCATTACAGATTAATATATAGTGCAATGTTTCTGAAAGGCAAAATGTGTCAAATATCATAAGTAATCCCAGGTAATGTTGAGACGTCCCAGCCTACAAAATATAATAATAACATACATATTATTAATAATAATATTCAGCACATTTAAGAAAAGCTTGTTTATTGCAAAACAAAAATAACTCATGGTATTGTATTTTTGAATAACAATGAGAATGATGACTCAACAATGATTTATTTATGGAGAAAAATTGTGTGAAATTTGATTTTCTAGATGTAAATTATATAGCCGAAAAATAAAGATAATTCATTCATGATGAATCCCACTAATACTGTGAATCACTTCAATATCAGTCAAAATAATCGAAACAAGATGTTTCTGATTGAAGCGGCCTCAGCTTTAAGAACATCTTCACACTCCAGCAACAAAATATTTACAGTCATTTAGGTTCAGTTACTCATGTCTGAGTCATAAGCTTCTTTATCATCTATTTTCTTCTACATGGGACCATTATTTACACATTCACACCATGTTGTCTTGGAGAAGACTTGAAACTAGAGATTGACACCAGAATGTTGGTAATAAATCAAGTTTATGGAAGATCGTTTCTGCTAGGAATAAAAATAAAAATTTGGCTTATTTTGTTGTTGCCCATATTAAGTCAAAATTATGAGACAAAAAGTCATAATTATGAGATAAAAAGACACAAGTCAGTTTTTATCTCACAATTTTGACTTATTATCTCATAATTTTTACTTTTTATCTAATAGTTTTTAATTTTATCTCATAGTTTTGACTTTTATTATCTCATCATTTTTATCTCAAAGTTTTGACTTTTTTATCTCATGAATGTGCCTTTTTATCTCATAATTTTGCCCTTTTTATCTTATAATTTTATCTCATAATTTTGTCTTTTTCATCTCATAATTTTGATTTTTTTTATCTCATTATTTTGACTTTTTATCTAATTATTTTGACTTTTATCTGATAATTTAAATTTAATATGGGCAAAAAAGGTCAGAAAAAAGTGCCAAGTTTTACTATTTATTTCTATAACTTCTATGAAAATGGGCTTCCATAGGAGTCATCTCATTTTGTTTTGAGATAGATAGGTAGGGCTAGATAGATAGGGCCGGACGGTGGCGCCCCCTGCTGGACTTCTGAAGGCACTTCCTGTTTGCTTCACTGCTCAGGAAGGTCACACTGACAAAGGTGAAAGCTCTGTGGCTCCATCATCATCTTCGTCTTCTCCCTGTCCGTCTGTCATGGTCGGTTTTGAAAGAGAAATAAAAGCATTCATTTGTGGGCGATATCACTGAGTGGTCAACCATTCACAGTCTAGTAAAGGAGCTTCAACATGTAAAAAGGAGAAGGGAAACACGAGCAGCCGCACAAATTCACACACAGACGAGGAATGTTTCTTTGTCTGAGAAATAATTAAGAAATCTTTTTCAGTCACAATTTGTCTGCAAGTTCATACTGTTACAAAAAAAGTTGGAAAAAATCTGAAGAAACTGTATCGTTAACCCTGTATCAGATATCATATCAAATCATGAGTGTATCGTTACATCTCTACATAGAAATATACTGAAAAAAACACAGCAGCTCTTCTCTCTGAACAAGTTTTAATCAAGGTGTTATTGATTTCAAGTGGTTCAAACAGACGACGAGAGGATAAAAAACATTCAGGGGTCAAAACGAGAAAAAACAATTAATGAAGAATTAACTGTTTCATGGATCAAAGTACTCACCAACAATAAGCCCTATCAGGAATCTCTGAGGTGGCTCCAGAAGAGGAAATTCACAGGTGTAGATTCCAGTGTCAGCCCTCTTTATGTTTGTGATGATTATGGAGGCGTTTCCATCTTTCAGTTCTGTTTGAATATGTTTGACTCGTTCTTTGAACTCCTCACTCTGGCCTCCACTGCTGTTGTTGTAATGGTTGCCTTTGTAGTATAAGAACACCTCCTTCGGAAGTTCATTTTCCTGAGCATCTTTCGTCCAGCGAAAGTGGTTGGACTCTATGTTCTCCTTGACAGAACACGGTAAAACAACAGTTTTGCCTTCTTCCGCTCTGACGAGTTTCACTAAAAGACAAAACATATTTTAATCATAAAGAAAGAAAGAAAGAAAGTCAGGTTAAGGCAGGACATCAGATAACTATATTATTCTAAAACAGTTTACAAATAAGTTAGTTAGTTATCAGATTATCTATAGACATTATTCTCACAGATAAACATTGACACAGCCACTTTAAAAGGCTCAGACTGAGACAAGTATCAGAGATCACACTGGCCCTTTGTCTCCAGAACTGAGCCTTGCAGTTTTTACAGGACAGAGAGAGACTCCTTCCATTTAGTTAGAGATTTACACAACAAAGTGTAATGTCATGAACATTTTTCAAATATACCCAAACTTAGCAAAAGGCATTTTAAAAATCCTCAAAGTCTGGAAGTGGATGAGCCACATCTCCATAATGACATATTTCAATCTGTAAATATTTGATAATCAAATAATCCTTTCAGTCATTTCCAGGTAAAATGTTGCTCATTCCAGCTTTTCAAAGATTTGCTGCTTTTCTTTGAGAATAAATTCAATATCTGCCAGTTGTTAGTCAGACAGAACAATCGATGACATCACATTGAGCTCTGTGAAGGCCATTTCACGATTTAATAAATGTACATATGCTAAACTATTAATCACGAAAATAATCTGCTAATTTATCAACACAGTATTATCACCTTAAATCAACACACCACACATGGACATATCAACATCTTATTATAATAAACTGACAGTGTGTGAGCGTCAAAAGTATTTTAAAAAAATCAACTGGTGTGACAGAAACAGGAAGTATGAACCTCACCCACAGCATTACCACAGTTCCTTAATCTGAGACAAAGTTTGAAGATACATTTTACTCCCTAAAAATCAGAAATATATATAATACATATATAATATGTCATGTTTATAATCACGACACGACTTGTAAGGTTAAACCAGCCAGGAGCAGAGTGCAGCGTTTCAGAACAACAGACAGTCCAGAAACGTTTCTTCCACTATCAAAGCTTTAGTCACTGTGTGTAACAGGATCCCTTTACTCTCAGACACAAACATGTAACATATTATTATGACATATTCCTGGGAGCTGGCCTGGGTCCAGACCTTTGGATCTGCAGCTCCACTGAGCTGATGAACACGTCGACACTTCTGTCTGACATCAAACCTCAACATGAACACAGCTCCGGCTCCAAAACAGCCGGGAGCCTTTCTGAAACCTAAATCAAACAAGTGCTTTCTGTCCTTACACTCTCTGAGTTCTGTTTTTATTTATTCCAAACTTTTTTGAACCAGACAGAGACAATAAATCTAAATGAAATTATCCACCAGCCTTCTTTTCTTTCCAGGCTTTTGGGACAAAGTGAGCAAGTTTAAACATGTCAAAACTAAGCAGCCATTACAATCACTGCTCATGTTACATCCATAAAAAGGCAAAACAGGAACATTAATAAGTTCCTTCAGTGCAATAAAAAAGAAAAGGAAAAAAGAAAATGGGGGGATTCGCAGTCACAGCCACAGAATCTGTTTTCTGGAATAACGTTTAATTCAAAGGAGAAATATTTTAATTTGATACGATCAATAAGATCTTTTAAAAAACAAAAATCTTTAATCAAAAGTCACTTTAGTTTCATCAGGTTCCTTTTTAAATTTTCTTATCACACTTTTGACTCTGCTGAGTTTCTGTGTTGCCTCATCAGATTCATTTCTCTACAATACTGTGTTTAACAACAGTCCAGTGGATAATTACATTTCTATTTTCTTTTGGAAAACAGCGTGACAGAGAGAAATTACAAATAAGGTGCAGAAACAAGTTAAAATACGATAAAATAATAAAAAGCAACATGCAGAGATTTGAAGAATCGTGCTGCGTTGCAGTGACCTGAGTAACAGAAGAGGCAGAACAAGACACAGCCCTGTGGAACACCATGTTTGTCAAATCTTTGCAGTCAACTAGGAAGCTGTAGATTGTTTTGTTGATGATCTGCTTTGGGCTTTTTTCATATCGTCTTTCTGAGATTTCACCGGGGTGGACGGTTTCTGATGGTATTTATTTATATTTTATCTTCAGGATTAAACTCAAATCATTTATATTAGATATTTTTTTTATTATTATATTTTTTTTATCAAACCCACTCAGTAAGTCTAACCAGCAACTGAGCATTTAAAGCTGCACAAAGATTTCCTTTGAGATAAAGAACATTGTCAGTCGAGGACTCGGACAGAGCAACAAGTAGTCAAACTGATGTTTAACTGTAACTACGTTCACTTTAGTAAAACTTTATTCTTCCTGTTTTGTTCCTTCCTGTGATTAGTTTTTTCTTTTTTTTTCTTGGATGGACCTGAACTCGACTTCTTGAATTAATTTTAGTTGCATTTTTCTTCCCACCTTCGTTTCTTCATGTTTGCTGTTATTTTTGGATCAAATTCAGTTTTTACTTTGTTCTTTCTTTGACTGAATTATTTTAGAAGTAGGATTTTTTTCCTCATCCGAACAATTTTCTTTTCTAACGGTTGTCTGTTCAACAGCCTGAAGTAAGTTCCTCAGTGAAGGAAACACTAAACTCTAAGTGTCATATTTCAGGAGAAAACTTATGATGCTTTGTGCAACCGGCCTCTGGGTCTTTAGTCTCGTCTTAAAGGTTGAGAGGGACTCAGCAGATCAGAGTTTGGTAACTGGTTCCACCACAGATCAGCTACAGAGGAGAGTGAAGCTGGAGACTCAGGACGGAGGAGACAGACAGTTTCACTGGAAGAGTTAGTGAGAGGGAGGGTGTGTTTATCTGAAGGTGTGTTTATCTGAAGGTGTGTTTATCTGAAGGTGTGTTTATCTGAAGGTGTGAGGATCTGAAGGTGTGTTTATCTGAAGGTGTGTTTATCTGAAGGTGTGTTTATCTGAAGGTGTGTTTATCTGAAGGTGTGTTTATCTGAAGGTGTGTTTATCTGAAGGTGTGTTTATCTGAAGGTGTGTTTATCTGAAGGTGTGTTTATCTGAAGGTGTGTGGATCTGAAGGTGTGTTTATCTGAAGGTGTGTTTATCTGAAGGTGTGTTTATCTGAAGGTGTGTTTATCTGAAGGTGTGTTTATCTGAAGGTGTGAGGATCTGAAGGTGTGTTTATCTGAAGGTGTGTTTATCTGAAGGTGTGTTTATCTGAAGGTGTGTTTATCTGAAGGTGTGTTTATCTGAAGGTGTGTGGATCTGAAGGTGTGTTTATCTGAAGGTGTGTTTATCTGAAGGTGTGTTTATCTGAAGGTGTGTGGATCTGAAGGTGTGTTTATCTGAAGGTGTGAGGATCTGAAGGTGTGTTTATCTGAAGGTGTGTTTATCTGAAGGTGTGTGGATCTGAAGGTGTGAGGATCTGAAGGTGTGAGGATCTGAAGGTGTGTTTATCTGAAGGTGTGTTTATCTGAAGGTGTGAGGATCTGAAGGTGTGTTTATCTGAAGGTGTGTTTATCTGAAGGTGTGTGGATCTGAAGGTGTGTTTATCTGAAGGTGTGTTTATCTGAAGGTGTGTTTATCTGAAGGTGTGTGGATCTGAAGGTGTGTTTATCTGAAGGTGTGAGGATCTGAAGGTGTGTTTATCTGAAGGTGTGTTTATCTGAAGGTGTGTTTATCTGAAGGTGTGTTTATCTGAAGGTGTGTTTATCTGAAGGTGTGAGGATCTGAAGGTGTGTTTATCTGAAGGTGTGTTTCTCTGAAGGTGTGTTTATCTGAAGGTGTGAGGATCTGAAGGTGTGAGGATCTGAAGGTGTGTTTATCTGAAGGTGTGTTTATCTGAAGGTGTGAGGATCTGAAGGTGTGTTTATCTGAAGGTGTGTTTATCTGAAGGTGTGTTTATCTGAAGGTGTGTTTATCTGAAGGTGTGTTTATCTGAAGGTGTGTGGATCTGAAGGTGTGTTTATCTGAAGGTGTGTTTATCTGAAGGTGTGTTTATCTGAAGGTGTGTGGATCTGAAGGTGTGTTTATCTGAAGGTGTGAGGATCTGAAGGTGTGTTTATCTGAAGGTGTGTTTATCTGAAGGTGTGTGGATCTGAAGGTGTGAGGATCTGAAGGTGTGAGGATCTGAAGGTGTGTTTATCTGAAGGTGTGTTTATCTGAAGGTGTGAGGATCTGAAGGTGTGTTTATCTGAAGGTGTGTTTATCTGAAGGTGTGTTTATCTGAAGGTGTGAGGATCTGAAGGTGTGTTTATCTGAAGGTGTGTTTATCTGAAGGTGTGAGGATCTGAAGGTGTGTTTATCTGAAGGTGCGTTTATCTGAAGGTGTGTTTATCTGAAGGTGTGTTTATCTGAAGGTGTGTTTATCTGAAGGTGTGTTTATCTGAAGGTGTGTTTATCTGAAGGTGTGAGGATCTGAAGGTGTGTTTATCTGAAGGTGTGTTTATCTGAAGGTGTGAGGATCTGAAGGTGTGTTTATCTGAAGGTGTGTGGATCTGAATGAAAGATTTGCTTGGACCAGCAGGAAGGAAAGGAAGAGATAGATATCATCATAATTGCTCATTATCTCGGGCCTTCTCAGTTTCTGAATGACCTGAATTATTTTCTTGATAGCGAGAACCTGCTGCAAAGAAAAGAAAATATTAGATACAGTCAACTTTATATACACAGAAATTATTTTTGTGGCCCACACAATAAAAGCTTTATTTTTGTTTCATCTTTCAAAAGTCTGTTGTCAAACCGTTAACAGTGAAGGTTGACTAAAGATTCTGTCTGAATGGTTTTTACAGACGAACCCTGACGCCTGGATTCCACTGGATGCGTAACGACTCCGACAGGGGTCTGTCCGCAACGGCTGCGTATCTACGCAGTCCGTCAACACCCACCGGATCCGTCTGTGTCGGAGCTGTTGCGGACAGCAGAGTCCCGAGGACGCACGAGATCTCGCGAATTCACGCCTAATCAATTGATATAACTGGAAGATAATCAACATCTCCTCGTTAATGACTGGAGACAAATCCAGCGACTCCGTCTTAGCGAGCGCTAACGAGGTCGGCCGGCTTGTTAACGAGCCGGCCGACCTCGTTAGCGAACCCGAGGTATTTTATTTTGAAAATATACCGGTGTTTTATTTTGTGTCTGTGCAAGACTTCCTGTCCCGAACGATCTGCTCTGTGCTGAATTTATGCGTCGTGCTCCGTCGTCCGACAAAAATAGAAGCTCTGCTCCAGTGTTGCGAGGGCTGTCGGATGGCCCTGCGTTGTCGGACTCATTACGCAGCGGATCTGCAGTCGGTGGAATCTCACACATTGATTATAATGGATGCATAACGGCTCCGACGACGGATCTGCAGCCGTTACGCATCCAGTGGAATCCAGGCGTGAGATCTCCTGAACATTCATCCTGAACAGCCTGAACTCTGACGGTGGCTTACTTTTACAAGTCGGCAGCTCTCTGTATAAACTTACCTTTTTCGCGACATGTTCTCATTATCTGATGACGTTTGAACCAAACTACAACAACCAATGCAGAAAGCACCGATCCGAGAAACAACCCTCCGATTAGCCATATGAGCTTCTCTGCAACAGGACAAAAAACAAATACAACACTCAAATAAAACTACAGCACACAAACCACACAAAACAATCAAAGACATCTAATAATTCTTCATTTTATCTGGTAAATATTTATGTTTGTTTATTAACTGGCTGCTGGCCTCCTGTCATTTTACAAAAGTGTCCCCCAGGGGAAACAACCTGAGTATCTCTGGTGGTTTTGTGTAGAATGGATGAAATTATGAGATTTTTTCTCTTTGCCAGAGTTACACAGAATGTATGTTTGTCCAGATTTTTAGTTATTATTCATTAGTAATCTTGTTATCACAAGAAAAGCATTTTCAAGATCATTAATTCTAGGTAATCTTAAAATAATAATAATAATAATAATCAATCTTGCTCTCTACTGAGTCCAACTTTAAAAAACAACAACACAGATCTGAATAAATCAACAAAACAAACATGGAAATTATTTCAGCATCACGAGCTTCAGAATAACTGACAATAAATACGTTTTAACAGGTCAAGGGAAATATTAACTCAGCTACAAACACTTTGTCACATACAGAAGGTTTTAATCAGATAATTATTTCTATATTAATAAAAGCAGGAATGTTTTCATTTTAGAATAATAATAATATATCATATAATTTAGAGTTAGAGGGAAATATAACTGGGTCATTAGTCGAATATTCATGAACAAAGAATTTCACTAAACTCAAAGTAATTCTGGTCCTTTTCGTCAACATTTTAATGTGTATTTATTGTGTTCTGATGTTTGTTGGTTCATGTTTTCATCATCACAGTTTGACAAGTGGAGCTTGAACACTAGAAGTCTGTTTGTCATGTCAGATTATTCTCTATTACCTCTATAACCTCAACGACAAATTCATTCTAAAAATGATCAAATGATTGCACTCTGTTTTATTAATGTTTCAGACATCTCAACTGTTCCATCAACAAATCCTCTTCACTGCCCTCCAGAATGCATATTTGCACATTTATACATCTGAGTATTTTACATGTTTATTATTTGTTTATCTTGAGTTTTAAATCAGATGTATTTCCTTTTTCTACGTCTTATTATCCAACAAGTCTGGATTAATATTTGAGAACACATGAATCGACTGAGAAACTTTTTCAGATTGCTCAACACACATTTACAAATAAAATAGTCCGGAATCAACTTTTGATTTTTGGGAAATGTTTAAGAGTTTGATGATTTATTGTGCTGTGAAACAACAGGTATGGTCAAGATTTCTGAATTTAAATTCATCTTTCACCCTAAAATCCATTCAGAAGATCTCATCAGCTTCTCTTGGTCCAAACAGTGAGAATTACTACAATTATAAAATGATCATTAATGATTGAAACTTGTAGCTTCTCTCTGTGTTATTTTGAACATCCTATTTTTTTTAAAAAAAAATTTATTTAAGGTAATTTATGAACTTCTTGAAGTATCTTTGTATATATTTAGAGTCAGTAAAAGCATGGTCCTAGTTTTTAGCTTCAGTTCTATTAAGTTTCTGTTTAAGTAATAAAATAATAAAAAAATATCTGTGACTGTAAATCACAAATACATCTTCTTTTAATATTGTGATGTAATGATAACTTGTTAACCTCAGAGGGAAATATTCTGCCTGACAGAAACAACTGAACATTAAGTGTGACATTATTACTGACATAACTTTGATCTATATGATATTATTGTGTAAAATATAATGAACAGTATTTAGTTTTTAGGAGTATTTAGGAGTTAGTTTCTGCTCATATTTCTGACAACAAGCTCAACTGACTGTAAAAATGATTTCATTCCCAAAGTATTCTGTGAGTTAGAGCAGAAAACTCTGCAGCCTTGTTTTCTGCTTTTTGTCATCATGAAAGTAGAAACAAACTTTAGAGAAAAGCAGCTCAGAATCAGAGCTGACCTTCAGTCTGTGCAGGACAGAAGAAAACAACAGCTGGTTCAACATTCTGGTTCTTTTACAGAGTAATATGGAAAAGATTGAGTTTGATACTATGAACGTCAACACACTTCTAAGTGTTTAACATTTATGTTCTCAACACTTTCCTCTAAAACATGTTTAAAAACACAAAATGTTACAATATAATGTACAGCACATCTAGTATTCAGTATCTAATAATCCAGACTGAACACAAAATAAACTTTTCTCTCTGTTGATTGAGAGAATTTGCCTGCTAGTGTTTCTGCAGTTTATTGTGACAACACAGATGTAGCTACAGGACAGAGAGCTAGGAACGTACACACCAACTGTGTGTTTCTGTCAAAGATCAGACTGATCTCAAACTTTAACACAAACTCTGTTTGTTCTGTCCCTCCAGAAAACCCCTCATTCTTTCTCTCATCTCTGCAGATTAGTGAAGTGAAGTCTCAGTATAAGATGATTTTTAAACATTTCCAACTTGTGAAGATGTTTGCTTTGTGTTTTTCCTGAACACCTCTTAAAAATTTAGATAACTAATAACAATCAACATCAACAATTACATTAAAAGCTATTAGAAAAGCACACGGAAGAATCTCACCTTTGGGAGATGCATAGATCTTATCAGATGTAATCTGATGGTAGATTTCATGTTGTGTGGCAACGCAGCTGTAGTAGTCAGTCTTGGTCACTGTGATTTGGAGGGTAACATCGTAGCGTGTAGCATCCTTTTCTTTTCTTTCTGTGACCTGTGGCTCTGCAGCAGTCAGATTTTTTCCAGCGTTGTCCTTCCACTGGAGTTCTGGTTTTGGATAAGCACCTTGAACAAAACACTGCAGCAGCAGCGCCCCACCCTCTGGGTGATCAAGTATTGTGACAGATGGTTTTGGAGATGCACCTGTAAACACAATATGAACAATAACTCATAGAGGAAATGTACAGTATTCTACATGTAATACTGTAATTTTATTTATCTCTTCTCTGATTGTATACGAGCCTGTGTGTGAATAAAGAGAACTATAAAAGCACAAACACACTTTAACCTTGTTTAAAACATAAAACAATTTTTAGTTAAAAATTAAGTAACTCATCATCACTGAAAACACTATTTCTGACTCTTTTTGTTCAACAACTGTTGCCTTGGAATAAAATCGTAAACTTTTTTCGGATGTATAGAAAATGTTTTTATTACATTAAACATGCTTTAAAGAGCTTGTGATAAAATATAACACATTGCATCCTAAAATGTATGAAATAATATAATAAAACTAGAAAATTTCCTCTGGAGAAATTCTGAAAGGGCCACGGGGGCTACTGCCGGTGTGTGTACACTATGATGAGATTCTTCAGATTTCAAACAATTAATACTAGTAATGTTATGATACTTGATTATATACACGGGGCACACCTACAACAAGCATTCCTTTACAAGTATTTATTTATACAGCAACCTATGACCTTTAACCTCAAAATGTGTGCGTGTGTGTGAGTGTGTGTGTGTGAAACATGTGTATCTGGAGGAGTGTGCGCGCTTACGCGCGCATTTGTGTGTGTGTAACGAAAATCACATAAAGTTACCTGTGTGTGTGTGTGTGTAATTAAAATCACATAAAGTTACCTGTGTGTGTGTGTGTGTGCGTGTCTGAAGCATGTGTATCTGGAGGAGTGTGCGCACTTACGCGCATGTGTGTGTGTGTGTGTGTATCTGTAACTGTAATCACATCAAAGGATCAAAGGCAATCTGAGCACAGCAATCAACAGAATTAACTGCCACCAACTGCCAATGTTCCAGAACAGTGACAGCAGCCAGAGGTGGACAGACTGGAATTTCTGGCCTCGAACAGAAAGCATGTCAAAACATAGGTATAGGTATAGGTATAGGTATTATGGCAAAACCATAATACCTATCACTGATCCGACTTCACTTTGAGCGTCCTGAGTTCTTCCTGAACGTCTACATATGTTTTTTTTTAAGAAAAATGAAAAAATAGCTTTGTTAGAGCGATCTAAAAAAACTGTTACATCTCCCTTTTTCAGAAATCTTTATCTTTTATCTTTATCTGCATTTTTAATATGGGAGCCAGTGAGGCTGTTGGTGCGTGTTGGTGGCGCATCTGTGCGAGAGGATTGTGAGTGAGAAAACAAATTTTCCTACGTTTCTATGTATAAATTATTTCTGTAGAGTGGAATTTGCGGCCTGGAGCGCAGTTTTAAAATTTATTTTTTGACAGTTTTTTCTCTCCCTCTACACTCTGGTGATGATGTCACACACTGTGACACGAACATTCCATGCAATACACACCCATTATAATCTCAGAATTTCTTAAAAAATGATCATGGTCATTGAACAGGGATTAATAAAAGACTATATGATTTATCGAAACGTGGATTAATACACCGATACACAAGACTTGTGTCTACTGTTTAAAGTTTAAATGGAGTCTCTAGGTGAAATTATGCCGGAGAAGTAGACGTTTAAAAATCTCCAATTATTGTTCTTTTCGCTCATTTTTTTTTCCGGCCATCCCATTCACGTCAATGGAAAATTTTGGGCAGTTTTTCGCGACTTATGTCAAACCGCACGTTTTGATATATAATTTGTCTAGTAGCGGGACGAAATTGCGTCCGGAAGAGGAAGAAGAAAAAATCCACAGTATAACAGTAGTGCTCGGGGCTTTTGCTATTGCTGTATGGGACCAGTGCTCGGTGCGATTGCCCCGTGGCCCTAATAATATACTACAAACCACTGCCTGATTATTTATGATGTAATTTTAAAACATTTAATCTGCTGTTCTGAAGGAGTTCACTTGGAGTTTATAGAGATGGATCAACAGCTGTGTTAATATTGTTTTCTCCTGTTTATTAAGCTGTGGAGGTAAATTCATGTCTTTTTTTTTATTCTGCTGTGAAATATATTACTGATATTTATATTATTAATAATGAGTTGTGTTTGAAAACATTTAAAACATTTTTCATTTTTGTAGATTATGTCATTGATAAAGGTTCTAAAAATAAGAATTAACTCAAAAGAGTTTTTATGTGTCAGAGTGTTGATTTCATTTTGGTAAATGTCTCCAGTTTTTTAGAAGAGATGTGTAGTTTTTTCTTCCGTTTGACACCAACAGACAGGTAGAGAGTGACATCATTAAAATGAGGACTCACCTGCTATTTCTCTGACTTTTAGGATGAGAGCTGAAAGACAAAAGAAAACAGAATTATGTCAGAATGATTGTAATACAAGTATACTCTTGTTTGTTAGAAAGATTTAATTACTGAATAAAGCTAAAAAAGAAGCCACTGTTTCAGATTCACAAACTTTATTCCAACATTTATAGAGGAGACTGGTTGCGTCGGTCCTGGATGCAGTCAAAGAGTCAGAAAACAGATCTGGCAGGGTCTCCTGGCTGTGAGAGGGTCCTCGACACGCTGATCCTGAGCAACACAACATCTCCTCTGATCAAACACGTCGTGATAATGACCCAAATTCTGTCCCACATTAGAGGACGGTTTGAGGACAACTTAACGTGAGCCTGTCTGGGACTCTTGAACCAGTCTCGTCTGTAAATGAGGAGGAGTCTTTATAACTGTTTTATTAAAGTACTCACCAACAATAAGTTTAATCTGGAATCTCTGAGGTGGCTGCAGACGAGGAAAAACACAGGTGTAGATTCCACGGTCAGTCACCGTTGTGTTTCTGATGGTTATGGAGGCGTTTCCTTGTTTCAGCTCTTTTTGAGAAAAAAAGACTCGACCTTTGAACTCCTCACTCTGACCTGGATGTCCGTTGTTGTAATGGACGCCTGCATCGTAGAAGAACACCTCCTTCCTAGGTTGATCTTTCTGAGCAGGTTTCTTCCAGTCAAACAGCTTGAACTCGATGTTCTCCTTGGTGCTGAGGGAACACGGTAAAACAACATCACTGTCCTCTGTCACACTGATGACTCCTGGTTGGGAAAGATACAAAAGAAAAAAATTATTTTAATTAGTACATTTACAGGTTAGAGAAATGGCTCCACAGTTACTCTTCATACTTCTTTGTTTGTTTTCCATGACTGACTTTTTGTCTTTCAGAGGCTGCAGCCGGCTCAGTCTTAAGGCTACAGTAAAGATATTGATGTCATATGAAACTAGAAGACGAAAGGAATCTCATCTGGTGGTAGAAAAATGTTATTCTCACTTATTGTCTGGGAATATTTCTACATACTGGGGTCCGTAAACAGCAGAAATCAGGTATGACTGTAACGCTGAGACTCTTGTGGATTCAATGGTGTTACTAAAGGTCTGGTGGTATGCTGAAGGATTGTTTTTTCTCTTTTTTTCTCACCTCTCAAGCGGTCAAAATTGTTAAATGGTTAAAATTAGCACAAGTGTTGAACAAATGGTATGAATCTATACATTGCTGCAAAAAGAGACTGGCCTTCATATATTTCAATCATAGTATGCTAAGTGCTCTTGTAAAGTTTATTAGGAGCCAAAGACAAAAGACAAAAGACAATGTTTGTTTCAGATTCATGACCAGAACAACTTGACACACGATGCTGAGCTGCATCTCAGATTAATCTTCAGGTTCCAGCTTTCAGATGATGTTCATCACTTCTATGAGACATCTACTGTTGACCTGCTGTCTCCCCCTAAAGACAATCTGCAACCCCCTTAATAAAAACTACAAAAGTGGCACCATGTTGTTCTCAGAGGGTTAAAACACCAAAGTCACACAATAACACACACAAAGTAACAGCAGTAGACCAGAAACTCCTGTGTTCTGTCAGGTTAAATTACTGTTTTTGTCAAAGGAGTCTGGTGACTTTAAATAGAGAATAGATGACGGCTTTAGTTCCCCCATATAAACATAAACAGGGCTGTCTAACAGCAAGGTAAAGTGGTGAAAATAATCTAAATATAACGTACACTTGAACTGATATGTATCTTTTCAGGTGGCTCATATAGATTAGCTGCTGCCCCGTCTACAGCAGTACTTCCTCCAAACTGAAAGGCGTGCCGACCGCCATCTACTCAGTAATAAAGTGACTGAGTGCCTCATTCAATCCCACTTAAAAAATAAAAATCTTTGTTCAGCTTCCATGTTACTGTGTAAGATTCCTACTAGGACTTTTATTTCCCTGCCAGAATAAACTAGCTAACAACACTGCTCCAGTAGGAACGAAGCCAAATACAGTTAACTGTTATCATTCATCACACAGTAATGTCTCCTCACCCACATACAGGAAGCAAGAGAGAGAGAGAGAGAGAGAGAGAGAGAGAGAGAGAGAGAGAGAGAGAGAGAGAGAGAGAGAGAGAGAGAGAGAGAGAGAGAGAGATGGGGGTATTTTAAGAGTTCCTCTTAAACTGAAACATAACAAAGCTCCAGTTTCCTACGATGCAGAAATTGTTTAATATCAGGCTCCTACTGACAGTGATATTATACAGATCATTATATTGAAAATATGCTGAAAGAAAAATCGAATTAGAGTCTCAGACATACATAATTGGAGCAGCTAAAATATTAGAATACGATCTAAAAATAAAATAAAAAAATAAATTAAAATGAAATAATGACAATTTCAAATATAGAGACTAAGCTGCCATGTAAATGGGTTGGGCAGTGAATAATGTGGTTTCTGTTTTTGATTAGAAAAAAAAAAAAACTATAGCGTCCACACCAGTTATATTTCATCTGTGATATCAGAGTCCAAAGTTTGGTCAGTCTGTTTTTTTATGAGTATAAATTAGTTTTTCTTTAAAATGGACAACTCATTTATGATCCAACTTCTCACCACAGGATAAAAATAAAATAATCCAACAGCCAAAATAAAATATAAAATAGAATGAAGTCGGTTTTACTTCAACATAATATATGGTCAGTTTTAAATATATAGAATAAATTATCCAACCATCTAATGAGCTTCAATTTTACCTTAAAGTGTCAAAAATAAAAGTACTTTTCATGCAGAATGGCTCCATTCAGATTATTTTAATATATTTTACATATATTATTGGAGTATTACTATTATTATTGATGCATTTATATAGGCAGCATTTTATTATCCTAATCTGTTTACTCTGTACTTGTGCTGCTGCAACAACACCTGACATGAGGGATCAATAAAGGAAAATATTATCTCATCTTATTGTACTGTTGTCAAGGTAGGGCTCATTTTAACTACTTAATATACTGTTATGTGCTTTAATTTAATAATCATTAACATTGATCATGTTCTTCATGTTAAATAACTGAAAGTAACTGCTTAGCTGTCAGCTAAATGTAGTGGAGTAAAAAGTTCAATATTTGCCTCTAAAATGTAGTGAAGTAGAAGTATAACGTTACATAAAATGTAAATACTCAAGTGAAGTAGAAGTACCTCTAAATTGTACTAGTGCAGTACTTGAGTAAATGTACTTAGTTACATTCTATTAATGTCTCTATTTCAGTTTATATAAAAACTGGGGCTGCAAGCAGCAGTGAGCGGGCCCTCGCACCCAGCGTGTGTCGGGGAGCTGGCTGGTCGCCAGCAGGCACTGCGGTGGTTTCACACACTGAAAATGTCATGTAAGTCAGAAAAAGTTTGTTGTATGAGGCTGATTTCCTGTTGTCAGCAGGGGGCGCTATGACTTTGACTGCATGTTGAGATAGGGATGTGTTCATGCATGGGACAGATTGGACAATGTATGGTGAAGTTACAACAACTTCCTGTTTCACGGCGTGGATGGTCACCACGGCAACGGGATGTAATAAAAAGACAAAAGCTTCACGATCTAGCATCATGGAGGGGTCAAGTCTCTGCTGACCTGATTTGAGGTGGATCTGTTCAGCCGGTACGGAGCAGGACATCACAGTATAAAACACGTCACTTCCTGTTGCCAGCAGGAGGCGCTATGACTGTGATTCAAAATGGTCCTGCAGATGTCTTCAGGCCGTGATTTATATCAAACCTGAGAAGTTTGTAGTGGAGTAACAGCAGGTGCTTATGTCATGGTGTTACATCAAATTTGGCTGTGGCGCCAAGGCCACGCCCCCCAGTCAAAAGTTATAATTCTCACAGTGAAGCATCATACACTCCTTAAGGCTGTTCTGACAAAGTTTGAGGTGGATCAGATCAACCACCTCGGAGAAGAACATCAAAGTATAGAGACAGTAACTTCCTGAAGCAGGTGTGACTATAACTCATTATTATCACATAGATGTCTTCAGGCTGGGTCTGTGATCATACGTGAGAGGTTTGGACAAGATTTGACAATGTTTACTCGTGTTTAAAACTACTTCCTCTTTTATAGCGATAGAGGGAAATTTGAGGCCTCGCCACGGCCGCGCCCTTTGATAAAAAGTTAAAAGCTTTGCAATTTATCTTTGTACATGTCTTATGAGTGGACTGACCAGATTTGAAGCCGGTCGGGTTAAATCTCCAGGAGGAGTTCTTTAAAGTATGACTCGTGGAAATGTTGAAAAATGGCCATACAAATCAAAATGGCCGACTTCCTGTTGAGTTCAGGATATAGGTCCTGCTGACTTTTTTGTCTGGAAGAGTTCTAGATGCCTACAGAATTTTATAAATTTTCGTCAATCTCAGAGCTCAGGAAATAATGTAGGGGGCGCTACAGAGCCAATGTGCCACGCTGTCATTTCCAGGTAAAATATTGCTCATTCCAGCTTTTCAAAGATTTGCTGCTTTTCTTTGAGAATAAATTCAATATCTGCCAGTTGTTAGTCAGACAGAACAATCGATGACATCACATTGAGCTCTGTGAAGGCCATTTCACGATTTAATAAAATAAAATCATATGATAAACTATTAATCAAGAAAATAATCTGCATTATCAACACAGTATTATCACCTTAAATCAACACACCACACATGGACATATCAACATCTTATTATAATAAACTGACAGTGTGTGAGCGTCAAAACTATAAAAAATCAACTGGTGTGACAGAAACAGGAAGTATGAACGTCACCCACAGCATTACCACAGTTCCTTAATCTGAGACAAAGTTTGAAGATACATTTTACTCCCTAAACAGCAGAAATATTCAACAGTTCTGAAAAAGCCTTTTTTGTGAGTCTGTGAGACAAAAAACTCCTCATAGATTTCTTTAAAGTCACTTATGAGCGGGACTTCAAGCAAATAAAATGCCTTATAATTATTCCTAAAGACTTGTGTGAATATTAAGAATAAATACGGATCTGACAGTGTGTGAGCATCAAAACTATAAAAATAAAAGATAAAAATCAACTGGTGTAACAAACAGGAAGTATGACCCTCACCCACAGCATTAGCACAGTTCCTTAATCTGAGACAAAGTTTTTTTTGTGTGTCTGTGAGACAAATAACTACTCACAGATTTGTGAAAAGTCACTTATGAGCGGGACTTGAAGCAAATAAAATGCCTTATAATTATTCATGGAGACTTGTGTGAATATTATGAATAAATATGGATCTATACTTAGTGTTTTTATACTGAATTTTACATAGTTCACATGCATAGATCAGTTTGCTGGCTTACATTACTGTAGCAACTAACATGCCTTATAATTGTATCTGCAAGACTTTAAATAATCTAAAATAACTATTTAATACTGAATTTTAACTCCAGATACCCACTTTAGGATTAACGTGCGGCTACAAACATCAACACGCAGCAGCTTGATGTCTCAGAATATTTAATAATTAATCAAATTATCGAGCAAAAACGAAAGTGAAACTGTCCAAACGGCCGCTCCCTGGTAAAAACAGGCCGTGAAGCATGGCCTACTCTGGAATCATTTAACTAACGTTATATTTTCATCCTTTAGCAGACATGTAGAATATTTTATAAATCATTTTATTTATATATTTTATAGTCTCACGACAGTTTGTTTTTGACACCGTCCTGGTTAGAGGGCTCCGTGTGAGCAAAATACATAACTATAGAAATAGTTTTCCTAATGCTAGTTACATTATTTCTTGCTGTTTAATGTGACCTGACGTGACCTGACCGTTATCTTGTTGACTTAACTTCCTCTGGTAAACTACGTAGAGCATTTTAGATTCCTTACCTTGTCCAAGTCCAAGTGTTATTCCGGATAAAACCAGACAGAGACACAAAGAGCTGAACTGAAGTTTAACACCAAACATGTTGTCCTGAATAACTAACGGTGAAACACTGCGGAGCCCCTCAGGAGGGAAACACCCCGTCACTCAGCCGCCACTTGTTTTCTCTATGCATGTATTTACTAGACATTACGGTACCAACGGCCTTCAAAATAAAATCAGTTTCCGGTTTCCTTTTAATTGCAATCTGAAATTAGATGGAACTACAGTTAAAACCGGTAAACTGCTTTTATTTTGAAGGCCATTGATACCGTAATGTTTAAAACAAGTCGCGGCTGGCTTGACTGTGTTTTCCGAACCGACGGTATCTTGACCGCAGTGTTTAAATCGAATATCTAACGGCTCCAACTGTCACACGGATTAACTCTGACAGGTCAAAGATAAAACTAACGGTACGATAGAAAGATGACGCCACTTCCTGTTTCCTCTGTGAGCGTGGTCGCCTCTCACGCTCCTCGTTTAGAAGTTTTGTGAACGTCAACAATAATTTTATATTATTTTCTTTTGCTAACATGCGATATCTACACAGCTGGCAGTTACATTTAGAGTTGGAAAACTGAGTTAACTAGGACGTTTATAAAAGTTTCGAACACATCTCGCGAGATCTTGTGTAACTACGCAATCCTTTTTTTTAACCAGATCTCGTGAGAGTGACATCTCAAGTTAGTATCTCAGTAAGGCAATTCAAAGGGCAGAAAACACATGAAAAAAGGGCATTTAAAGATCATTAGACACAGAGAAATAAATAGAAATAGCTAAAAACAGAAGCTTAAATATAATATATAAGAATAAAAGATTCATATCTGCCTCTGGTCTCCTAAAGGGGCGTGGCAGGAACTAAACCCACTTCTAAATGTATTAAATGGCCCACATACCTGATATGAAGGTTGAAGAGACAAAGGTTGAAGAGACAAAACGTCAAATAATAAAGAATTATCCTGTCTCAGGGATTTCTTAAAAATATTAAAATCTGAGGTTGCCCCTTATATCTTTAGTAATGTGGAAGATGAAACATTAAAACTTTTTTCCCCTCACACCGTGTTCAACACATCTAATCAGTCAGCATCGGCTTCCTTATTTAATCATAATTTATGAATAAATAAATAAATAATAAAACAAAATATGTCCTGCAAAATATAATTTATCAACCATCTATCTGCTATATATTATATATTGATTTCTATATTCTTATCTGCAAACTAAAAAATAAAAATAGTGTTAGTGATTCTTACCGTTTTCACCAAACACAGAAGACAAAAGCTCAGCAGGTCCAGAAGAAGCTTCATGTTGTGGATTAATTCTTCAGTTGTTATCGAGGGAGTCGCCTTCAGTTTTTGATACAATTACATTTCTATGTTCACACTTTCTTCCTATAGTCAGGCGGATTAGCTAAATAAAGGGGACATGCTGGACAATAGCACCACATTTTTTTCAGATGCTCTCGATCATAATCAGTTTCAATTTTTGATGGGAGCCACTTCATCAAGATTGTGGATCGGAGGTGGCAGCCATATAAAATCTATGAGAACCAATATATCTTCCAAGCCACTTGGAAGGTCAATCCCGGTGTCAACCTGTGATGTCAGTTGTAAATGTAATAAATAATACAAGTGATACATATATATTAATATATGTTCGACCGCTTTGGAACTTGGAAATTACGTAAATACATGGCCAAAATGAACATATCTATTTGATCAAATAATCATCTAATGATATTCTCAATAGCTTTAAATGATTCTTTGACCCAGAAAATGTTTATTTTGACACCAAGATTGACCTTCTAAGTGGCTTGGAAAATATATTGGTTCTCATAGACTTTATATGGCTGCCATCTCCCATTGGCATTCTTGATGAAGTGGCTCCCATCAAAAATTGAAACCTATAGTGATGGAGAGCATGCGGAAAAAATGTGGTGCTTTTATCCAACGTGTCCCCATTCTTCTCAAATCTGGTCCAAAGCCGCCTGACTACTACTACAATGCTGCATCAAGGATTTATTCTGGTTTTATCCTTGTAGTGCTGCTTATATCCTCTCACCGTGTTGGTTTTCCAGTTTCTGGGAATAACTTTGTCCACAGAGTTAAACTTTAGTGAGCAGTAAAAACTCACATCTGCGCCATAGAAACATTAACTGAGCTCTTAGTGAAGAGAAGTGTTGGCTGTTGGCCAGCAGAGGGCGCCACAGTGTTAAGAATCGAGTCTCAATAAATGACCTGAACACTACGGAGCCCCCCAGGGGACACGGGGGGGAAAAAAAGATGGGTGAAAAAAAAAAAAAAGATGGGTGGAAAAAAAAAAAAAGATGGGTGGAAAAAAAAAAAAGGACGGACTTTTGCGAGATCCCGAGTTAGTTTTGCGAGATCCCGAGATAGTTTTGCGAGATCCCGAGTTAGTTTTGCGAGATCCCGAGATACTTTTGCGAGATCCCGAGTTACTTTTGCGAGATCCCGAGTTACTTTTGCGAGATCCCGAGTTACTTTTGCGAGATCCCGAGTTACTTTTGCGAGATCCCGAGATAGTTTTGCGAGATCCCGAGATACTGACGAAAGAAGAGGAGCAATGGAGGAGCGATATTCGCCTATTTTCCGGCCTTCTAACTGGAATAGCGTCACGAAAACCGCACCAATTTCCCCCAGGATGGTTTTATTTTGTACAGAAAACTAAGACTGACATTTCACAGGCTTGATCAACTCCCCAAAATCAGCGAGTCTGGCGAAAGATTAAAGTAACCGGGCCGAATATACGTCCTAGTGCCCAACGGCAGCCAGAGTGCTTAGGGGCCGTCGCAAAAGTGCAACGTCTTTCTTTTCTATTTTTAATAACTCACTGGAAATTCATCTAATAAACACCAAACGACTTCTGATGTGTTCATGAACTCACTGTGGACTTCCCACACCCTTTATTTTCAATACACACCTTTTCAATTCCTTTTATTCAGTGTGTACAATATTTAAGCCTTTTATTTTGTAATAGCTCTCTTGTTTTTATAGATAGCCTATCAACACCAAACCACTTCTGATGTGTTCATGAACTCATTGTGGATTTCCCACAACCCTTTATTTTCAATAAACCCCCTTTTTTAAAGGCACAATTATTATTTGATAGCTGTTTGAATCAGTCACAACCCTTTAGTTTCAAGCAAAACCTTTACAAGTTGTTTAGATATAAGGAGCAATAAGCGTGTATATTCTATTCATACTTAAGGCTTTTATTTTTTAATAACTCACTTGTTTTTCTACATATCGACTTCAAAACACTTCTGATGTGTTCATGAACTCACTATGAAGCTTCCACAGCTTCTTGCTTTCCTTTAAAACCCTTACGAGATTCTTAGACATCATTCATTTCTTTACATTTCTCATTTTTTATTTTGACTTCACTGTTCTTTTTCTTCAAAATTGCTGCTGTTAATTCAGGTCAAGCATGCAAATTGTCATTCAAGCATGACACATACAACCTTTCAGGTAGTTTAGCATTAATTGCAAGCTGTTAAAGCAAAGTGAATAAACAAAAATATGATTACTACAGCCACAAGTATGCATCTGTACTTGACCATCAGCTCGTGATGCTTTCCAAAACAGAAAATCGAGAACAACTATAGCAAGCAATAGTGAGGAGTTAAAATACTAAGAGCAGTCTTTGTCTTTTGTTGAACATAGTCATATATAAATTGGGCTGCACAGTAATTAAATACGTAAATTACATTTTTATTCATTGTCTTACAGATGTCTTATGATTGGTGACACACTGGAAGGAATGGTATCTGAAATTTAAAGTGTTTGTTTTACGACAATAAAGGATGTGGGGAATCCACAATGAATTCATGAACACATCAGAAGTGGTTTGGTGTTGATAGGCTATCTATAAAAACAAGAGAGCTATTACAAAATAAAAGGCTTAAATATTGTACACACTGAATAAAAGGAATTGAAAAGGTGTGTATTGAAAATAAAGGGTGTGGGAAGTCCACAGTGAGTTCATGAACACATCAGAAGTCGTTTGGTGTTTATTAGATGAATTTCCAGTGAGTTATTAAAAATAGAAAAGAAAGACGTTGCACTTTTGCGACGGTCCCTAAGCACTCTGGCTGCCGTTGGGCACTAGGACGTATATTCGGCCCGGTTACTTTAATCTTTCGCCAGACTCGCTGATTTTGGGGAGTTGATCAAGCCTGTGAAATGTCAGTCTTAGTTTTCTGTACAAAATAAAACCATCCTGGGGGAAATTGGTGCGGTTTTCGTGACGCTATTCCAGTTAGAAGGCCGGAAAATAGGCGAATATCGCTCCTCCATTGCTCCTCTTCTTTCGTCAGTATCTCGGGATCTCGCAAAACTATCTCGGGATCTCGCAAAACTAACTCGGGATCTCGCAAAAGTAACTCGGGATCTCGCAAAAGTCCGTCCTTTTTTTTTTTTCACCCATCATTTTTTTTTTTTTTCACCCATCTTTTTTTTCCCCCGTGTCCCCTGGGGGGCTCCGTAGAACACAAAACAGTGATCAGAGGAAATAAAACACTCAGGAACATGCAACTGACTATTAATTTTTACATTTTGAGGTTGGGTTTTTTTTTTTGGTAAGCTGTGTTGTGCTGGATCACAATAAAACCAGCACCAGAGACACAACAGGAAAAAAGCAAAGAAAGTTCAACCTAAAGGCTTCAAGAAAATAAGTCTCACATCAAAAAGAAAAAAATACAACAAATATTTAAATAAAACCGCAAATACAAAAAGTAAATAAATAGTCAAAGAATAAAAAGATAAAACCTCACAATGTAAGATGCATTAATCACGCAATTTTATTATATTAAATTAAATTTAAAATGCAATGTAACTAAGTACATTTACTTATGCTTGAGTACAACATTAGAGGAAAATATTGAACTTTTTACTCCACTAGATTCATCTGACAGATTTAGTTACTTTTCAATGAAATATTTTTTTAAAATGTAAATTTAAAATGATTATGTATTTTTATAAATTAAACCACATAACAGTATATTAAGTACATTGACAACAGTAAAATGCAGCTTACATAAATGCATCAATAATAACAATCCAGTATTATATAAAACAATCTGAGTGTCTGTGTAACAAGTACTTTTACTTTTGATATTTCAAGTGCATTTTGACAATTGGTCTTTTACTTCAGTAAGTTTTGAATGCAGGACTTTTACTTGTAGTCGAGTAAATTCAAAGTGTGGTATGAGTACTTTTACTGCAGTAAAGTATCTGGATACTTCTTCCTCTGTAAAGCCACCAGAGGTCTTTTTTTAATTAGTGATATTAGGCTATAAATAGTGTACATTTGTGCATAAATCATGTTTGAAATGTATGTGAAATGAGACGAAAGGCGCGTAAACAGAGACAAATCAACAGAGTGAAACCCGTCAGCCTCAGAATAAATGTCACATTATATAATATACAAATATATATATTGTGAAAACAGCTGAATCCAGTTTATTTGTGGTGTTTCGTGCACTTTTTCTCTGTCTGGTTGTAAGATTCACTGTCAGTTAAACTGACAGTTAAACTTGTGAATAAACTTGGATTATTCAGTAGTAAAAAAAATAAGACCGAGTGGGTCTGAAACATGAGCAGTTGGTTTTGGCTTCAGCAGGCAGATTGAATTAAAGGCTGATGTGGGTGTCCACTGTGCGCCCTGCTCTCAGTGTGACGGTCGGACTGCATACATAACATCTGCTGGTCCCTCTGGTCAGCAGATGCGTACCTCTGGACTACTTTGGACACTTGTCTGGACTATTTTTGGTCGCACATACACAAAAAAGGTATCAAATCGACCGGCTCGCCCATGACAAATGTGCTATGACTTTTCTAAGGGTTTCGACAAACGGTTTTCAAATTATTGGGCAAAAACACGTCAAAGTAGGACTACAAGCAGTACTGAACGGGCCCTCGCAGAGTGGAGCCGTCGGGGGAGGAGCCGTCGGGGGAGGAGCCGTCGGGGGAGGGCACGTCAGGCGCGGCGCTGGGGACCCAGTCCCTATGCGTACCAAATCGCGTGTCTCCTACTACTCAGCTCAAAGTAAGTGTAAAACATGTTACTTCCTGTTGCCAGCAGGGGGCGCTATGACAGTGTATCAATATTGTCATGTGGGTGTGTTCAGGGCTGGAATCTAATCACGTGTGTGAAATTTGGGACAGATTGGACAATGTATGGTCAAGTTATACAGTCTCGTGTGTTATGGCAAGACGCCATATTTTGCCGCCATGCCACGCCCACATAGTGTGACCGTCGGTAAAGATTTATACAACTTTTGATCCCAAAGGCCTTGTGATGCTACTGACCAAGTTTGAAGTCCATGGGGTGAAATCTGTTGGAGGAGTTATGTAAAGTATGCAACGTGGTCATGTGAAGAAAGGGGGCGTGGATAAAGCATAAGGGGCGGGGCTTTACGAAATATTGTTATCTAGAAGTGTTAAGGGCTGGACTCTGATGTAGCATGAGAAGTTTGGACCAGATGGGACAAAGAATGGAGTAGTTCTAACAATCTCGTGTTTTATGGCGAGACGCCATATTTTGCCGCCATGCCACGCCCACATAGTGTGAGCGGCGGCAAAGCTTTTTATAACTTTTGATCCCAAAGTCGTTGTGATGGTACTGACCAAGTTTGATGTAAATCGGGTGAAATCTGTAGGAGGAGTTTGTTAAAGTATGTAACGTGGAAATGGCGAAAATTCCATATATAATCCAAGATGGCCGACTTCCTGTACATTTTAAGGTATGGCTTCTTGAGACTTTTTGGTGCGTCTTCCCATGATACATGTATGTCCCAAATTTCGTGCCTCTACGACAAACCTGTGTGAGGGGCTGAATTCTAGGGGGCGCTAGTAGGTCATTTTGCCACGGCCATTTCTGAAAGCAATAAAAGACGTAAATTTTCGACACGATTGAATTTTGTGCCGAGTTTTGTGAGTTTTTGAATATGATAAAGGCCTCAAAAAGGCGATTCATTTGCCGTTATAATAATAAACGGACCAATAACAATAGGGTCCTCGCACCGTTAGTGCTCGGTCCCTAATAATAAACGGACCAATTTCAATAAGGTCCTCGCACCGTTAGTGCTCGGTCCCTAAAAATGTTGAACTAAAAAATGTTATACCATTTTTCTGAATCTTTTCCCCCCTGAAAATGTCTCCTAAATGGAATAATGTCTATATCTATAACTATATCTATATCTATATAAATAAAAATAAATATATAAATAAAATAAAATAAATATAATATATAGATATAAGGTGCTTACATTTATACTATTCTGAGGTTTCTGAAAAAAAGCTTTTAAAGTGTAGCAGAGTGCGTTCACATTTCTTATTTGACATCAACTCTAAAGTCTCGATATTAAATGTAAATTCTATTGTAAAAACACTAAAGTCAGGTCGGGAGACTGTGAGTTGCTGCCAGCAGGGGGAGCTGTCGCTTTTCCCCGCTCCTTTAAATGCTACAACCTCCCGCCATCTTTGTTTTGGGCAAAACATACGTCAGATGATGACGCAGCCATTTACTCTCCTGTGATTGGTGGAAGTGGATCGTGTCAAGGGTCACGTATAATTTGGCGCTCTTCGTTTCCCGGCCAGACTGGCGCGTTTTTGAAAGAGCAACATATCAGAAGAAAGATGTTTTTAGAGTTCCTGGACGGAGTTTTTTGGACTAAAACCGCCTAGAGAGTCTCTGTTCGGGTTCATGTGTCCGGGCTGACATGTTGGACATGTTCGGAGGACCTGTTGGAGCTGAGAGGACCTGTTGGAGCTGAGAGGACCCGAGGCTGCTAGCTTGTTGTTTTACATTAAGTTATAGTATCTGGTAACAACAAACAGCTGTTCCACACACACACACACACACACACACACACAATGAACAGCTGTCTATTCACTCTCTGTGTGAAGAAGTGAATCAGAGAAGGATATATAAAGGAAGATCCCGGTCCTGTTTTATCGGTGAGTGTTTTCCTCCTTTTTATTTTTCTGCTTGGTACTAAACAGTGGTGGTTCTACACAGGGGCCCCCAGGGGCCAGTGTTTAATCAGAGGGGCACATTAGCACATGAAAAAATGGCAAAGATGATATTTAGGCATTCAAAATCTTTGAATGTCTTGAAAAAGACACAAAAATGACCAAAAAAGACACAAAATGAGAAGACAGAATAACCAAAAAAAACCCCACAGAAGACATAAACATGACAAAAAAAAAGATACAAAATGACTAAAAAAGACACAAAATAACTAAAAAAGACACATAAATGACACCAATGACAAAGTTATGACCAAAAAGACACAAATTATGACAAAAAAGACACAAATTATGACAAAAAAGACACAAATTATGACCAAAAAAACACAAATTATGGCAAAAAAGACACAAATTATGGCAAAAAAGACACAAATTATGGCAAAAAAGACACAAATTATGACAAAAAAGACACAAATTATGACAAAAAAGACAAAATTATGACCAAAAAGACACAAATTATGGCAAAAAGGACACAGATTATGAAAAAAAGGACACAAATTATGACAAAAAGAACACAAATTATGACAAAAAAAACACAAATTATGACCAAAAAAAGACACGAAATAACTAAAAAAGACACATAAATGACACCAATGACAAAAAAGACACAAAATAACTAAAACAGACACAACAACAGACACAAAATTACCAAAAAAAGACACAAATGACCAAAAAAGACACAAAATGACTTACAAAGACACGTAAAGACATGAAAAGGATTCAAAAATTGACAAAATATCCCAATAAGACTCCAGAGAGTTAAACTGTTATACAATGTAACATTCTGGGTTCCTTTTGTGTACAATGAGATATTGTTTGAACAAAAAGGTTAGAATTGCTCCATTGTTCATTGTTATAAATTGATCATTTTATTATTAATTTGACACAGGGGCCACAGCAGGGGCCAAAGGCTTTTTCACAGGGCCAGTGGATATTTTGTCCATTTTTAAAATCCTTTTCATGTCTTTACGTGTCTTTGTAAGTCATTTTGTGTCTTTTTTGGTCATTTGTGTCTTTTTTTTGTAATTTTGTGTCTGTTGTTGTGTCTTTTTTAGTTATTTTGTGTCTTTTTTGTCATTGGTGTCATTTATGTGTGTTTTTTGTGTCTGTTTTAGTTATTTTGTGTCTTTTTTTTGGTCATTTTGTATCCTTTTTTTTGTCATGTTTATGTCTTCTGTGGGTTTTTTTTTGGTTATTCTGTCTTCTCATTTTGTGTCTTTTTTTGTCATGTTTATGTCTTCTGTGGGTTTTTTTTTGGTTATTCTGTCTTCTCATTTTGTGTCTTTTTTTGTCATTTTTATGTCTTCTGTGGGGTTTTTTTGGTTATTCTGTCTTCTCATTTTGTGTCTTTTTTTTGGTCATTTTGTGTCTTTTTCAAGACATTCAAAGATTTTGAATGCCTAAATATCATCTTTGCCATTTTTTCATGTGCTAATGTGCCCCTCTGATTAAACACTGGCCCCTCCTTGGCCCCCACAGTAAAACTGGTCTAGAACCGCCACTGGTACTAAACCTGTTGGAGCTGCAGGGCGCTGGGTCACTTAATGACATTCATATATAGGGCTGTGCCATATCGTATCGTTCATGATAATATCGGTATATTTTTTTTATGGTTAAAAAAATGCATATCATGATATTGGCAACGTTCCTACTTCTTGATGTAGTGGTTAAAGTTGTTTTAATCACAAAAAGCTACTTACTCCCTGTTGCTAAACACATGCAGCTTTCAAAATAAGAGCACAGTGTGTTAAGAGAATCCACCACAGAACTTACAAGAAGACTGTCAAAATAAGATGCCTTAAATAAAACATACAAGAACCTTTATTCTCCTTTACAAGATGTCATTAAAATATGCCCCCGGAACCCCTAAATGGTTATTTTTATTATTATTTTCTCATACTCAAGAGTCAAGAGTAAAAAATGTTCTATTTGGCAACTGTTCAGATTTGCACTTCACACTACATTTTAGATTTTTATTTATTTATACAGACTAAAAAAATCATATTTTCTATTCTTTTAAAGTATTTGGTAATATCGTCAAGAATATCGTTATCGCAAAGATAGCCTAAAATATCGTGATATTCTTTTAGGGCCATATCGCCCAGCCCTAATTCATATTCTCCTCGCTGTCAATAAACCCTGTAAGAAATACAAATGTGCTGTAAACAAGCCTTATTATGTTAACTTTGCACCATTAGAACTTCCTGCATAGTGGCATTAATGCTGTTTTACAGCCAGTGACTCTGTTTACTGTTGGAGGTTCATTTTGAATAAAATATAGTGGAAAGATTTGTCTGACGGAACTTTTTCTACTCCGATATAGGTAATTTCATATCTCAATACTATATATATATCACAATAAAGCATGGTTTTCTAGTCATTCAATAAATATGTTAACAAATAAAATAGATAACCATATGGTAAAGCCTATGTTTGCGTTCTTCTCTGTTATATCAATATTTACATACACATACTATTTTCTGAGTAATATGAGTAAGTATGTGTTTATTCTCAATTTAGATTAGGGCTGGGCGATATATCAATATAAAAAATATATATATAGTTCAATTTTTTACTTTCTTTCTATATAAATGCTGCCCTTTCTAGGGTTTGTCATATTTAGTTCTTTTGTAATGTTCGTTATTCTTTTCTCATATAAATAGAAATATTTCAGAAAAAGATTGGCCTATTTTATCTCATAGGCTATTTTTTATTAAGATACTTTCTTATTTAAATGTGCACTTTATGGAGCTTTGATATTAAAAAAGGTTCTCCTGTTCTACAGTATTTATGTTCACTTAAATAAACGGTTTCAATAAAACTACTCGTGACATGTCATATCTGACTTTGACTGAACATTTGCTCTCACTTTGCGATAAAAATATCAGGATATATATCGTATATCGATATTCAGCCTAAATATATTGGGATATGACTTTTGGTCCATATCGCCCAGCCTTAGTCACACCTGTACAATCTAAATCAATCAGGTGCAACAGCTCTGCAGAATATTGTATTTTTTGTTCTTCAGGAAGTGTACAATGGTCAGTTTCTGTTAATATTTCCAATTATAGTTATTATAGTTGTTATTGTTGGCATTGAGCTGGAATGCATAATTAACATTGCAGTGTGTGGAAAGGTTACATTTATAGCTGTTATAACTGTTTTACTGGATGTTACAGGTATGCCTAATAAGGTGGTCATTGAGCATATATTATATATTTTTTTCCACAATATTTTTATTTTATTTTCAGTTTGTAACACTTTGACATACAGCTTTTACATTCATGTATCGTCATTCAACTTCCATATTTGAAGATAGCTGCATTTACATAGACAGAAAAATAAAAACAAACAAAACATAACACTTGGAACAGGTATTATATGCTCCTCCTGTTAAAGAAAATGGTAATCTAGATACAATTGAGTATCGTTTGTAATTGGTGTGAATTAACACACATGGGTGGTTGACGTGACGCTCAATTTTTGTGTTCCCTGTGACAAATATTACTAAAATTTGATAATATTTCATTAAAATGAATGTTTTAATATGCAGTTCATTCTTCTACATCTAATCCATCTGCAAACAATGAGTATCGTTCTTCAACTATGCAAATATTCTGTTTTGAACATGACATTTGTCGACCGGTGCACCTGTCCTAGGTAGCATTACTTATCTTAAAACAACTGTAATTTAATGAAAAATTAATCTAAATACATTATACAAGATTAAATAAAAAATAAATGTGTTTACACAATAAGCTTCCTGTCTGCATTTAGTCCAATGAGTTTATAATGTGACTCAGACTTTCTCTCTGCTGTTCATAACAATCTTTCCATCTGCTTTAGGTCTCTTCAAATAATGGCTGGTGTTGTGGCGATGGCGTCAATCATTGAGGACTTTGACACGCAGGTAAGTCTGACACAGTGACCTTTACCTGCACGCTGATAATCTACTAATAAATATGCTTTAATTCTCATACTCTTGTTTTTTTTTAACTTTATCTCATCTGTCTTTAGCAATCACTCAGGTAAACCAACAATCTTTAAATATTTGAAATTAATTTATCTCATGTAAATTGGTTTGAAGTTGTTGTGTTTACTCATTATTCATAGCAAGATAAGTCCTCCGTTGATCCATTAGAGCAGGGGTGTCAAACTCTGGCCCGCGGGCCAAATTTGGCCCGCAGTGTAATTTTATTTGGCCCGCGAGGCAATACCAAATTATTATATTATTATTATACTATAAAAGCTGACCCGCCTGTATTATACGGCACATTTACCGCTAATACTAGATTTATTATTGTTATTTTATTTTTAAATGTATTAACCTGTTGAAAAAGTTTATTTTGATATTTAAATCAGAAGGATGCAAATAGAAAAGAGGCATACGATTTTTATTTAATTTTTATTAAATAAATTAATGACATTGATGTGTTTTTTATTTGAAATGTGATTTTACATGTCTGCACTATTTAGTTATATATTGTATGTTTATAAGCGTTGCTGGTTCCATATTTAATGTTAAAGCAAAACATGTTTGGTTTATATTAAAAGGTTTATTTGTTCAATGTTGGCCCGCGATTTTATTCAAGTTTTACATTTTGGCCCATTGTGTATTTGAGTTTGACACCCCTGGCTTAAAGCCTCTAATTATCATGATTTAAACAAACAATCAAAGTAATTATGAACATCTGCATTTAAGATGTGATGATTAAGGCTCTGAAAGTCTAAACTTTTTGCTTTAGGGACCTTGAAAGTGTTTGATTTTTCCTCTTAAAAGGCTGTATGAAGCCTGCATGTATGCAAATTCGTAGTAATACAGTCACCAATTTAGGCTATATTGATATTTACTTGATTTAAATGTGATATGGAATTAGACCATATCAGATATATCGATTATATTTCAAATTTGCACTGTGATCCTTGCTCCAGGCGAGCTGCAGCTTTTATTTAAGATATTTTTTTTATTTAAATGTGCACTTTTTGGAGCTTTGATTTTTTAAAAAGGTTCTCCTGTTGTTATACGGGTCAGTGACGTGATCTAATCCACTGTCAGTTGGTGTAACCAGTCATTTTTTTCATAAAAAATCTGATATCTATATCTATATACAGGAAAATAAAAGTGAACTAAAATGAGAAAAAAAAATACAATCCACGTTTAAATTGCAACATTATGGTTTATAACAAATTCTACATAATTTGTCAAAACTTTAGAACAAAATGGTTGTTTTTAGAATATGTTCTGCTCAATATTGACAAAATTTGTAAATGTAGAAATACTGAGAAATATGTTTTTTTTTAAATGAAGTAATTATATGTTGAAGTCCAATTAAATACACTGTAATTGGAAAAAGTATTTCATATTTATCATTCTTTTGTGGTTACACCATTTGACATCTTGCCAACCCTTATTGGTCACTGACCCATACAGTATTTATGTTCACTTAAATTAATGGTTTCAATAAAACTACTAGTGACATGTTATATTTGACTTTGACTGAACATTTGCTCTCACTTTGAGATAAAAATATCAGGATATACACTACTGGTCAAAAGTTTTAGAACACACCAACTTTTCCAGAATTTAATTGAAAATGATGCAGTTTAATGTCTCAGTGTACTCTGAAATTAATGCACATTTGCAACATTTAAAATTCTTTATTGAGCATGATAGTGTTTTGAAAGTAAATGACCAAAAAAAAGACACAAAATGACCAAAAAAAAGACACAAAATGACCAAAAAAAAGACACAAAATTACTAAAAAAAGACACAAAATGACTAAAAAAAGACACAAAATGACCAAAAAAAGACACAAAATGACCAAAAAAAGACACAAAATGACCAAAAAAAGACACCAAATGACAAAAAAAAGACACAAAATGACAAAAAAAAGACACCAAAAGTCACAAAATGACCAAAAAAAGACACAAAATGACAAAAAAAAGACACAAAATGACTTACAAAGACATGAAAAGAATTCAAAAATGGACAAAATAGCCCAAGACTCCATAGAGTTAAGTTGTTAACCCATTTCTTGTTCCCTGAAAAAGGCCTACTTGTATAATTCTGAAATGTACATTATTTTTCAGTTTTGGTTAAGCTTACCTTTTTTTATTTACCTCTGGCAGTTCACCACTTACCTTTGGACCCTTTCAAGCTGTTCATTTGACTTGAACTGCTTGAATTTCAATAAAAATGGAAAAATTGGGGTGTTCTAAAACTTTTGACCGGTAGTGTATATCATATATTGATATTCAGCCTAAATATATATCAGGATGTGACTTTTGCTCCATATCGCCCAGCCCTAGGCTATATAAAGCATTAAGTAGCTGCTGCAAAGTGTTTTCATGTATTTTCATATTTAATAAACTCTGTTTCTCCTTTCGTAGCCGTGCAAGAAGTCTCGCAAAGATGGCGGCAGTCCTGTTGTCAAGACGATTACCAACTACTTCTCTCCTGTTCCCAAACCGGCGGAGAAACCCTTCTCACCTCCTCGCTCCAACAACATCATGGACTACTTCAGCCGGAAGGCTCCGTCCTCTAAAGAGAAGATCAGCTCGCCTGAACAGTCCAAGGAGAACCGCCAGACGGAGAAAGAGCCGAGCCCAGAGCCGGCGGCGAAGAGGACGTCTCAGAAGCGGAGCAGGAAGACGAGCAAGGCTGCAAGAAAACTGGTGGAGGTGGAGGCCGTCAGCTCGGCGGAGGAGGCCAGCTGCCTGGTTCTAGAGGAGCCTCGTGGTGGAGTGGTGAGCAGCGGTGGTGTTCTGGGCAGCGATACAGCAGCTCTGATGGCTCAGCTCTGTGCCGAGGCTGGAATCACTGAGGGGAAACCAGAGAAGAAGAGCACCAAGCCTGTCAGCCTGGAACCAGCTGCAGAAGATGAGGAAACTTCCAAATGTGTCAAACTGAATCGAGAACTGAACAGCATCGAATTATCTCCAATCGTGCCTTCAAAAGATAAAGTGAAACCGCTCAAAACTGCTGCACGAAACCCTCGGAAGGCAAAGCATTTAGAAGAAGAGGAGAAGGAGAAGGAGAAAGAGAAGGAGAAGGAGAAAGAGAAGGAGAAGGAGAGCTCCTTGTGTGACGTCAGCATGGAGGTGAATGTGGACGAGGCTTCTCAGCTGAACAACACCGTCACCATCTCCTTCGAGGAGTTTGTGCGGAGTCAGAGTCAGGGAGACGAACCGGGACAAGAGGATGGTTGTGAAATCATAACAGACGTGGAAGAAATGGACTCTGAGCAGCGTGACGTCCCTAAAGCTGGAGGACATGTTGGATGTGAGGCGTCTCCGGTCCAGGTGTCCCCCCGGACCCTCACCGTCCAGGCTGAGGTCCACGTCGTCTCGTCCAGACAGGAAGCAGCCAAGGCGGGGAGGAAGGTAGCGTCTATCTTCAGCAGGAGGAAAGGCTCCATGAGCCCCTCGGAGGCCGGGTCCTCTCCTCGCTCGGAGGCCGGCCACCAGCTTCACTCCTCCTCCTCCGGGAAGCAGCGTAAGTCCAACGTGGTCCTCCAGGAGGAGGATCTGGAGCTGGCGGTGCTGGAGAGCGACTCCACGCCAAAGTGCAGCGAAGCACAGAGGAAGACGTTCATGGCGGCCTTCAAGCAGGCCAGTCTGGACGGCTCCAGAACCAAACCAGGGAGGAGCCAGGGCAAGCAGAAGCAGGCGGAGGAGAAGGAGGAGAAGGAGGAGAAGGAGGAGGCGGAGAAAGCTGCAGAAGAAGAAGCTGTGATTCCTCCTGCTGCTGCTGCTGAGGAAACCCCTGCTGCCCCGCAGGAAACCAAAGCAGCGAAGAAGAAGAAACCGGCAAGAAAAGGCACAAAGAAAGGAAAGGAGGGAAAGGAGGTGGCCCCAACCCCTCCTGCTGCTCCTGCTGCTCCTGCTGCACCTGCTGCACCTGCTGCTCCTGATGCACCTGCTGCACCTGCTGCTCCTGCTGCTCCTGATGCTCCTGATGCTCCTGTGGAAGAAACAGTTCTGGAGGTTGATGACAAAAGTGAGGAGCATCCTATCACTTCGACTCCCTCCGTCCCAGCAGTGAGGAGGTCCAGGAGGGAGGCGGTCGTCAGGCAAACTCCTGAAGCCTCCTCCACAGCAACAACGACCAGAAAAACAAACAGGAAACAGAATGATGCTGCTGAAGAACCTGCTGACAGCCCTGCAGAGACGTCCACCAGGAAGACACGCAGGTCCAAACATGGAGTCTTTGTAGCGGAGATGGTTTGCCCACCTGACACAAAAGGAAGCCCAATCAGGTGCATATAATTATTAATTACTGCTATTAAACTAACTGCTATTAACGGGCGACTGCTCCTTGCATGGTGTGTTCACCTGTGTGTAAAAAAGGATAAAGGGTTAAATGCAGAGGTTGAATTTCCCCGTTGTGGGATTAATAAAGTAATCTTCTTCTCCTCTTCTTCTTCTTAAACATTAATTATTCATCAAAACATTTTTTAACAGTTTTATCTAGTGTAAAGCGGAACAGCATGTCATTTATTTGATCATCCTACTTCATGAGATTATACTTAGTCTGGTTCAAATATACATACATTTAATTGAGCTTTATTAGCTTCACTGGTATTATTTATTATATTTCCAACCACAAAGATGTGATCAGTTCCTGATGAACACCTTCACCACACACTTTACAGTTTCCTTCACTCATTACACATTATTATTATTATTATTATTATTATTATTATTTCTCCTTCCTCATGTGTCTAGTGTTGGAGGCTATTATTATTATTATTTCTCCTTCTTCATGTGTCTTTGTCTAGTGTTGGAGGCTATTATTATTATTATTATTATTTCTCTTTCCTCATATGTCTTTGTTTAGTGTTGGAAGCTATTATTATTATTATTATTATTATTATTTCTCCTTCTTCATGTGTCTTTGTCTAGTGTTGGAGGCTATTATTATTATTATTATTATTATTTCTCTTTCCTCATATGTCTTTGTCTAGTGTTGGAGGCTATTATTATTATTATTATTATTATTATTATTTCTCCTTCCTCATGTGTCTAGTGTTGGAGGCTTCCTTCCTCCTTTAAAATGACTCCTTTCTAGTGTCAGATTAAACTTTTAGTCTGTTATTAAGGACTTCTGATACTACAAGAAACAGCTGAGGAACCTTTTTTTTTAGGGTTAGGTGTCTTTTTTTCTTCCATATCTGCACCTCCTAACTATTTCTGTTAATATTGTCCAGTTAGTTTTAAACATGAAGGTCAGCCCTAGTGTGTTTATCTAAACATTTCAACAAAGATTGAACATAAAAAAAAATAAAAAATGAATGAATGATTAATTAATTAATTGTGGAACTGTAGCATTTTGCTGCATTGGTTTTAGCGAGGTGTACCTAATAAACTGGCTACTGGATGTATATGTGTAATGGTTCTATTTGATGTTGCTTGTGTTTTTCATGTTTTAATTATTCTTTTTTTCTTTTTCATAAGGATTAAATTCAAAAGAGTCCATAGAAATGTTTCCATGAACAAGACTGAAAGTGGCACAAACACTTTGGCTACTAAAGTAAGTTTTTATTTTACAGATTGGACAAATTCTGAATGTGCAACATATGTAAATATTGTAATTTGTGTGCTGAGGATGATGAAATATTTTCTTTATATTTTTCAGACATCAAATGAATCTAAAAATAGGAAACAGGCGAAGAAGTTGGTGGAGAAAGCTCGAGTGATTCAGCAGAGTAAGAAAGAGAAGAAGAGCACCTTGAGGCGTTCGTCACGGACGGAGGCCTCCGTCAGCAGGAGCTACTGTGAAGACGAGGTGCAGTTCAAACTAACCCTGTGTTTTAAACATATTTATGTATTTTTTATCCTCATCATTTTTATTTAATCACTGGAGATTTGTCTTGAATATAACTGACTCCTGTAGCACAAAAGTAGTTTCTTTCACCCTCCTGTAGTCTTGGGCTCCTTTTTAACCCTAAATCATTTTCAACATACCATTAATAAAGGTTATGTTGTGCATCTTTTATATATAATATCAATTACTTCATACATCTTTACGTCTTTTATGCATTTTTATAGCACCCATGGTCCTCAGGGGTCAAAAAGGACCCCATGACATCAGACTGGTTTAGGGACATGTAGAACCTGAAAAATCTGCACTTGAGTCCAGTGAAAATGTAATAAAACCTGATAATGTAATAACTTCCCAATAATGTAATAAAGTGCATTTCCCAATAATGTAATACACTTTTAACCAATAATGTAATAAAGTATAACATTAATGGAGGTTATTACATTATCAGGTTTTATTACATTTTCACTGGACTCAAGTGCAGATTTTTATTACATTAACGGGAATTTATTACATTATCAGGTTCTACAGGACATGTAGAAGAAAACTATTTTTTTCACCTTTTACGGCAATTTTCTTATTTTTTTTAATTATTATTGGTCAGTTTTAGTCAAATATACAAAATTAGATTAAGTTACACACACTAATTGTGATGATAATTTCTCTTCTGTTCTGACGGGTTGTTTTTTCTTAACCTTTATAATGAGTTTGAACTAGTTTGCACATAGTAAATGAGCAGTAAGAGGGTTGTGATTGTTCTTAACAGAGGTTGTATTTTTATGTGTAATAGTTTAGTAGAAAACAGTTTTGCCAATAACGGAGCCAAACAGTGATTTGTTTGACAAAAAGGACACAGATTATGACAAAAAGAACACAAATTATGACCAAAAAACCCCACAAATTATGACAAAAAAGACACAAATTATGACAAAAAAGACAAAATTATGACCAAAAAGACATAAATTATGACCAAAAAGACACAAATTATGACAAAAAGGACACAGATTATGAAAAAAAGGACACAAATTATGACCAAAAAGACAAAATTATGACCAAAAAGACACAAATTATGACAAAAAGGACACAGATTATGAAAAAAAGGACACAAATTATGACCAAAAAGACAAAATTATGACCAAAAAGACACAAATTATGACAAAAAAGACAAAATTATGACCAAAAAGACACAAATTATGACAAAAAGGACACAGATCATGAAAAAAAGGACACAAATTATGACCAAAAAGACACAAATTATGGCAAAAAAAGACACAAGTTATGACAAAAAAGACAAAATTAACATTTATAATGAGTTTGAACTAGTTTGCACATAGTAAATGAGCAGTAAGAGGGTTGTGATTGTTCTTAACAGAGGTTGTATTTTAAGTGTAATAGTTTAGTAGAAAACAGTTTTGCCAAACAGTGATTGGTTTGATCATTTTCTAACACTTTGATCAGTTTCAGAATGATGTTTAACAGTGATTTTTCTGTCAGATCTGATGTTATCATGCAAATGTGTAGTTGTAAATAAATGCATAACTTCACTCTGAACCAGTTGACATTACTGGGATTCCACACTGGTAGTGAGACACTGTGCCACTTTATTTGTTCACACATTTTCCTCCTTTTTCTCATCGTGTGGTTTGTTCTGTCAGGACTCTATCATCTGCCTGGAGGAGGACCAGTCTGTCTCTGAGAAGACTAAAACCATGAAGCCTTTACGGAGTCTGAACGAAGTTCTGGGAAAACCTTCATCTGTTGGCAAAGAGACCAAAGCTGCTCCAGGTAGGCTTTTATCTATTCTTTATCCTATTAAAGTTAGTCTCCTCGGTAGTTTTTATGTGCTATAGTCGACCTCAACCTTGTTTTTATTAATGAAATTTGAAAAAATTAGTAAAAGTCTGGACATTTTGGATATTATTTCAGTTAAAGAAAACCTATAACTTTATTAGTTTTAGTCAATGAAAACTGTTGACATTTTCATATTATTTAGTCGTCAGATCAGATCAACCAGTGCACTCCAGTCAGAACAAATCATTTAGTAACTTTAGTCACTTATTTTGCACAAGATTTTCTGTTATTATCTTATGAAAAACACATTAATTAGTGTTTTTTTTCTCAGCCTCATTGTAACAAAAAATGAGCTAAAATATCAACTTGTTTCTTTCTCCCAAGTCCAAATCCAATCAAACTTTATTTATATAACACGTTTATAGCAAACACAGGGTTTCCAAAGTGCTGCACAAAAAGATAAGTAGACAATAAAAGCACAATAAAAAAGATAAGTAGACAATAAAACAATAAAATACAGTAAGATAAAACAGAATAAAATAAAATGAACTGCCCGCACAAAATAAAATATGCATGTATACACATAAAATCATTTTTAAAAAATCAATCAATCAATCAATTAAAGTCCTGTTGTTGTCATTGTTAACTTTAACTTAAGTACAAACCTGAGACTTCTCCTGACTGCTCATTGTGTGCTGCCAGCTTAGTCCTTGCTATAAAATATATATATATCGTTAGCCTCATAGCATATTTGCCTAAGTCATATTTGAACGTTTTTGGGAAACAAGAAAAAACACAATTTTTAGGAAGCCCATTGGTATTTTTAATTGATATTGTAACAGTAAGTTCAAATAGAAGTGTGAACAAGTTTGCATAAAAAATTAAACACATCGATTTCATAACAGATAAAAGTGACTTAGTCAGAATATGCCCTGACTAAGGCAGTTTTTGTCTTACATATAAATAATAGTAGTAGTTTGGTTTGTATGTAGCAGCAAAAATACCTAAGTCAAAGAGATGACTGAGGCAGAAAGTGATTTTGGACTCTAACAAGTGTTCTGATAGGTTGAGAACATAGGAAATAAGGCAGAAAGATGCAGCAGTGGTAGGAGAGTAAAGTTATAGTCCGGCGGCGATTTGAGAAGAAAGGGGACACGCCGGACAAAAGCACCAAATTTTTTCCACATGCTCTCTATGACCATAGGTTTCAATTTTTGGTAGGAGCCACTTCATCAAGATTCCAGAACGGATATGGCACCCATATAAAGTCTATGAGAACCAGTATATCTTCCAAGCCACTTAAAATGTCAATCTTGGTGTCAAAAAATACATTTTCTGGGTCAAGGAATCATTTAAAGCCCTTGATTGCACAGATCTTTGTAGTTGCAAATGTAATAGATAATTAAAGTTAAGCTTCATCAATTAAATGTATGCACGTTATCCATTTTTCAGAATACATGCACTGTATATGACCTATATTCATATATTTTCGACTGCTTAGGAAGTGAGTTGGAAATTACATAAATGCATGGCCAAAATGATCATATCTATTTGATCAAATAATCATCTAGGGATATTCTCAAGAGCTTTAAATGATTCCTTGACCCAGAAAATGTATTTTTTGACACCAAGATTGACATTTTAAGTGGCTTGGAAGATATACTGGTTCTCATAGACTTTATATGGGTGCCATATCCGTTCCGGAATCTTGATGAAGTGGCTCCTACCAAAAATTGAAACCTATGGTCATAGAGGGCATGTGGAAAAAATTTGGTGCTTTTGTCCGGCGTGTCCCCTTTTTTTTCGCTAAGCCGCCTGACTATTAGGCAGATATCACGATTTGGCCAAAAAATGACTTAGGCAATTATGCTATGAGGCTAACGAAATATAAAAAATGCTATAACTAAATTATTACACTACTACAAATATGTTATTTTGGCTCATTTTTTAATCATCAAAAATTAAGAGGAAGTTCGGTGTGGTTTTAGTGTCTTTTTTTAGTCAACAATATTGCAAGTTGATAGAGTCGTAGTTGTGGATTACTGACGTCTCAAAAAGGTCCCACTCTAAATCAACATTTATTGTCTTGTTTATTTTGTGAACCCTGAACTAATGGAGCTGATTGTTTCCTCCCAGGCTCTAAAGGAGCGTCTCTCAGCCAGGAGAAGACGGCTCGGAGAGCGTCTGCCGTCATCTCCATCTTCGATGAGAGCGGCTCTGAAAACTCTCAGGACGACGAGCAGTTCAAGGCCCGCAGAGAGTTCCTGAAGAGCGGCCTGCCCGACTCCTTCAGGAAGCAGATCGCCAAGACGGCTGCCACCAAGGAGGCCTACTCCCTCTCCTGCTCCTCCTTCCAGCCGGTGGTTCACATGAAGCAGCCTCCAAACGGTAAGCTCCAGACAAATACACCTGGTTTCTATTTAACGTGGTCTCCAGGGAGAATCACAGCCTACAAAGCTCACAAGTTTATAAAAAGGTTTGAATCAGCCTCACTGTCCCCAGCTACAGCGTTGGTGTAATGTACATACTGTAGAATTCATCATTTCAATTCAAAATGTATACATTGTTCTGAAATGAGCCATTGTGCATGAATTGCTAAAGTGTGTGAATTGGATTGGGTATGCATGACAAAATCATGACAAAAGCACACAGATTATGACAAAAAGGACACAAATTATGACAAAAAAGACAATTATGACCAAAAAGACAAATTATGATAAAAAAGACAAAATTATGACAAAAAGAACACAAATTATGACCAAAAGACACAAATTATGACAAAAAGGACACAAATTATGACAAAAAAGACAAAATTATGACAAAAAGGACACAAATTATGACCAAAAGACACAAATTATGACAAAAAGGACACAAATTATGACCAAAAAGACAAAATTATGACCAAAAAGACACAAATTATGACAAAAAAACACAAATTATGACAAAAAAAACACAAATTATGACAAAAAAACACAAATTATGACAAGAAGGACACAGATTATGACAAAAAAGACAAAATTATGACAAAAAAACAAAAATTATGACAAAAAAAACACAAATTATGACAAAAAAAACACAAATTATGACAAGAAGGACACAGATTATGACAAAAAAGACAAAATTATGACCAAAAAGACAAAATTATGGCAAAAAAGACAAAAAAGAGGCCTACTCCCTCTCCTGCTCCTCCTTCCAGCCGGTGGTTCACATGAAGCAGCCTCCAAACAGTAAGCTCCAGACAAATACACCTGGTTTCTATTTAACGTGGTCTCCAGGGAGAATCACAGCCTATAAAGCTCACAAGTTTATAAAAAGGTTTGAATTATCCTCACTGTCCACAGCTACAGCGTTGGTGTAATGTACATACTGTAGAATTCATCATTTCAATTCAATAATGTATACATTGTTCTGAAATGAGCCATTGTGCATGAATTGCTAAAGTGTGTGAATTGGATTGGGTATGCATGACAAAATGATGACAAAAAAAGACAAAATTATGACAAAAAGGACACAAATTATGACAAATAAAGGCAAAATTATGACCAAAAAGACACATATTATGACCAAAAAGACAAAATTATGACAAAAAGAACAGATTATGACAAAAAGGACACAAATTATGACCAAAAAGACACAAATTATGACCAAAAAGACACAAATTATGACTAAAAAGAACACAGATTATGACAAAAAGGACACAAATTATCACCAAAAAGACAAAATTATGGCAAAAAAGACAAGAAAGAGGCCTACTCCCTCTCCTGCTCCTCCTTCCAACCGGTGCTTCACATGAAGCAGCCTCCCAACGGTAAGCTCCAGACAAATACCGAGGTGTATTTGTCTGAAGCTTATATAATATAACATAATTTTATTTAACGTGGTCTCCAGGGGGAAATCAGACCTCTAGGATCATCACAGCCTCTTGAAACTGTACCATAACCATAAACTAGAGATCTGGAGCATTCAGAGGATGTGCAGCTTTCCTATGTTTATTGACAATAAGAGGGTTCCTCAGCAGTTTGTAGAACAGAAGTGCTCGTCATCCAATCGCTGAAAATACAGAAATCTCCAAAACCACCAAAGTTTTTGAACCCAAATCTCAGCATGGATTCTTCTCTGTTGTTCTAAAGATCTTTATATATTGATGTTACATTCTGGAGGGATTTTCTGACCATTTTTATCCATTCTTGACATGAATAAAATTGCATTATTGAGCACCAAATGTGTGTAGCAAATGGTATCAACACACAAATTGCTGCAACAACTTGTGGGACCTAGTTGAACCTGGACTGGACTTTAGAAAGCGAACCCTAATGTTATTAACCTTTTATTCACCATAATATGTTTCAGTAAATAAAAATATTAATTTATTCAGTCACTTTAATTAGACATTTTTGACCAGAACAACTTTACTCACAGTGCTGAGCTTCATCTCAGATTAATCTTCAGGTTCACAGCTTTCAGATGATGTCATCACTTCTATGACATTTATTGTTGACCTGCTATCTCCCCCTAAACACCCACAACCACCAAAAAGCTCTTTGAACAGTAAGAGGTTAAATACTAAGGTTATTGATTGTTGTTTTTTATTCTTATGAAGTGCTTGTAGTTAGAGGTGTGCCATATCGTATCGTTCACCATAATATCGGTATATTTTTTTTATGGTTAAAAAAAATACATATCATGATATTGGCAACATTCCTACTTCTTGATGGTTAAAGTTGTTTTAATCACAAAAAGCTACTTACTCTCTGTTGCTAAACACATGCAGCTTTCAAAATAAAAGCACGGTGTGTTAACAGAATCCACCACAGAACTTACAAGAAGACTGTCAAAATAAGATGCCTTAAATAAAACATACAAGAACCTTTTATTCTCCTTTACAAAATGTCATTAAAATATGCCCCCGGAACCCCTAAATGGTTATTTTTATTATTTGCTCATACTCAAGAGTCGAGAGTAAACGTTTTTGTATTTGGCAACTGTTGAGATTTGCACTTCACACTACATTTTAGATTTTTATTTATTAATACAGACTAAAAAAAAACATATTTTCTATATCTTTTTAAGTATTTCGTAATATTGTGAAGAATAATCGTTATCGCAAAAATTGCCTGAAATATCGTGATATTCTTTTAGGGCCATATCGCCCAGCCCTACTTGTAGCTACAGATGCATCAAAGAAGTACAAGTTGTTGTTGTTGTTGTTGTTGTGTTGTGACAGATTGCCCTCTCTGGAGTCTGCTGTGGCCCGAGTCTTCGTTACTGTGTCGTCTGAAAGAGTTTTGGAGCCAAACATCCATCCAAGAAAACCGTCCAGCTGTTGGTGGCTCCCTGTGTGTGAAGACACAACCGGCCCGTAGAGCCGTTTGTGATCGGGTATGTTACGGTGACTGTAATGATCATGGTCATAGATTGTCAAACGTTACGTTAAAAGGGTTATAAAGAGAGAGACTACTTGGATATTTATTTCTAGGGATGCTCCGATCAGCAGATTTGGGATCCGATCACCGATCACAGAATCGATGGGAGATTAATAATAATAATAATCCTCAATGTCCTGTATTTACAGTCTAGCCTTGTGCACCACCTAAAGGGTTAAAACCAAAAGTGTTCTAAAATAAATGATAAATACAATACAGATCTTTATGTACCACAATCAGATTTTTATTTGTGTAAACATTACATGCCAGAAAAACAGTCGCTGGTAATTCAGTCACGTGGAGAAAAATAGTCTTGTGTAAAAAAAAAAAAAAATTATATATATATATATATATATATATATATATATATATATATATATATATATATATATATATATGTATATATATATATATATTTTGTCTGTATGCATGACGAATAATAATAATAATACATTTTATTTGTAATGCACTTTACATTACAGGAAATCTCAAAGTGCTCCAGGTTAAAAGCATAACAGTCTAATTATAAAAAGAATAAAAAAGGAAAAAACAGCTAAAAAAAATCTGAAGTTATGACGATTATTTTTCCTTGCAGAGCGACAGTGTGGTAGAACATGAGACAAGATATTTAATAACAGTAATAATATAACATAACAGTAATGTTTCTGTCGTAGGGTTCTGGTTGCAGGCCGGAGATCTCTGAAAGTGTTCGTAAGCTTCTCATAGAGGAGGTCAGCACCTCGAACCGTTCCTTCCCTGTTCAGATGTTTGTGTCTCGCTTCCTGAAGAGACGCACCGACCAGCAGCAGAGCTCAGCCTCAGGTCAGTCTGACCACAGTTATTACGCCCAGAAACTGAAAAAACAATGTTTATTTGAAGCTTGGCTTCCTTTTATCATTTTGACTGTATTCTACGGTGGCCCTGAGAGCTCACAGTGCTGCAACTAGAGAAAACACATGCAAATACACAAAACACAAATTGATAAAACATCTTCATCAATCTGACAACACAAGAGCAGCATTTAGAAAACAAAGACCACAACACAACACAAGTGTTTCCAGAGGACACTTAAAAGTGATGCACACGTCTGGACACGCTTGATATTATCACGTTATTACAAGATAATTATTTTGTTATTTCATGATAATGATATTTTCATGTTATAACGTGATATACTGCGTTAGCCTGCTATTAATCACATTGCAGTTAAACAATCAAATAAATGAATGATTCACGTTTTAGTTGGTCTCTCAACGGCAGCGAGGTGGTCTTTGTCTTGTTCGCCGGCTAACGTTAACATGCTATCGATTGTCGCTAACGTTAACATGCTATCGATTGTCGCTAACGTTAACATGCTATCGATTGTCGTTAACGTTAACATGCTATTGATTGTCACTAACGTTAACATGCTATCGATTGTCGCTAACGTTAACATGCTATCGATTGTCGCTAACGTTAGCATGCTATCGATTGTCGCTAACGTTAACATGCTATCGATTTTCGCTAACGTTAACATGCTACCGATTGTCGCTAACGTTAACATGCTATCGATTGTCGCTAACGTTAACATGCTATCGATTGTCGCTAACGTTAACATGCTATCGATTGTCGCTAACGTTAACATGCTATCGATTGTCGCTAACGTTAACATGCTATCGATTGTCGCTAACGTTAACATGCTATCGATCGTCGCTAACGTTAACATGCTATCGATTGTTGCTAACGTTAACATGCTATCGATTGTTGCTAACGTTAACATGCTATCGATTGTCGCTAACGTTAACATGCTATCGATTGTCGCTAACGTTAACATGCTATCGATTGTCGCTAATGTTAACATGCTATCGATTGTCGCTAACGTTAACATGCTATCGATTGTCGCTAATGTTAACATGCTATCGATTGTCGCTAACGTTAACATGCTATCCATTGTCGATGACGTTAACATGCTATCGATCGCCACTAACGTTAACATGCTATCGATTGTTGCTAATGCTAACATGCTATCGATTGTTGCTAACGTTAACATGCTATCGATCGTCGCTAACGTTAACATGCTATCGATTGTTGCTAACGTTAACATGCTATCGATTGTCGCTAACGTTAACATGCTATCGATTGTCGCTAACGCTAACATGCTATCGATTGTCGCTAACGTTAACATGCTATCCATTGTCGATGACGTTAACATGCTATCGATCGCCGCTAACGTTAACGTGCTATCGATCGTCGCTAACGTTAACGTGCTATCGATCGTCGCTAACGTTAACGTGCTATCGATTGTCGCTAACGTTAACATGCTATCGATTGTCGCTAACGTTAACGTGCTATCGATCGCCGCTAACGTTAACGTGCTATCAATCGTCGCTAACGTTAACATGCTATCGATTGTTGCTAATGCTAACATGCTATCGATCGCCGCTAACGTTAACATGCTATCGATTGTCGCTAACGTTAACATGCGATCGATCGCCGCTAACCTTAACATGCTATCGATTGTCGCTAACGTTAACATGCTATCCATCGCCGCTAATGTTAACATGCTATCGATTGTCGCTAACGTTAACATGCTATCGATCGCCGCTAACGTTAACATGCTATCGATTGTTGCTAACTTTAACATGCTATCGATCGCCGCTAACGTTAACATGCTATCGATTGTTGCTAACTTTAACATGCTATCGATCGCCGCTAACGTTAACATGCTATCTATTGCCGCTAACATTAGCACGCTGATCGTTATAACCTGAAATTATAATTATCTTGAAATAAGTGTCCTCTGGAAACACTTCTGTTGTGTTGTGGTCTTTGCAGCGTGTTTTTGCTACAGTTGTCAAACTGATGAAGATATTTTCTCAGTTTGCTTGTGTTTTGTGTATTTGCATGTGTTTTCTTAAGTTGCAGCTCTGTGAGCTCTCAGGGCCACCGTAGGATTCAATATTTAAGCTGTTTTTGTTGACTGGCATCTTCACGAAGAAGATTTGCACTTCTGATTGAAACACTTTTTTTTTTTTTTTTTTTGACAAAACAGCTAAAATAAGAGATAAAGAGAGAATGAAAGCATAAATCCAGATGATTCTCAACATCCATGTCTGTTTCCTCAGAGCCAGAGGCTGTTATTAGAGCCACCAGCTGCACGCTGCCGGCTGAACCAGTCGGAGGGAAGAGGAAGAGGATGGACGATGAAGGGGAGGTGACGCTGAAGGTGGCTAAGAAGCAACGGGCCGACTCTGCAGAAGAAACCATTCCTGAGCCCGAACCAACGAAAAGAGGACGAACGAGACGATCCCGGAGATCAAAGCCAGAAGAGGCAGCGAATGAGAAACCTTCAGTCAAAATGTCTCCAGTCCAACCTGAAGACGACTCTGTTATTGTTGTTGATGACTTGATTATTGGAGAGAACAACGGACAGAAAGGTGAGTTATCACATTCTCGCTTAACTTTACTCAACTCAACTTTATTTGTAAAGCACTTTAAAAACAACAACAACAGCCGCAACAAAGTATCAATAAACAATACTCCGTCCAGGTAAGAAACTGTTTGAAACAGTTTTTTTTTTTTTTTGCTATTCATAGTTTAGTTCACATCAATATCTAAGTATAGTCTGGGCCTGTAAGAACTTTTAATTTTTTATTTAATTTAATTTTTATTTAATTTGCCATTTCTTAACTCCTACTTTCTTAAGTTGAATGATGTGTAATATGTGTAATATGTGTGTGTGTGTGTGTGTGTGTGTGTGTGTGTGTGTGTGTATGAGGACTCTATACTGTAAACAAAATCTCCCTCTGGGTACAACTAAAGTAACTTGTAACTTGCTGAAGCGACTTAAATAACATTTACACAATAGGATAATGTTCATTTCTTGGGACAGAGTGACAAACTGATGCTTCTCTTGCTGATGGTTGCAGCTAAAATGAAGCTGTTTTTACTTTAATGAGTGCCGTTCTTATTCTCCAGTATTTGATTTTGTTGCAAATGTGTCATTGTAAAAGCCTTAGCTGATTGGCTCTGATATGTGGACACAATTTAATATCTTAAAGTTAGGTGCTTTGTGTAAAGTATTAAAAAAATAGAGCTGCTGTCATTGACTCCACCACGACAATATATAATTATCTTCAGACACTTTCTAACTGGTGTAGCAACTTTCATACATTTGCTGAATTGATCCAGTTGCTGTCGGTACATTTAATTGGCTGTTATAATTAATGCAGCAAACATTTAAAGCCTCAAATGTGTCTTTGGTTTGTTCTCCAGATGTGGTGAAGGAGGACGTGTTATGGACAGATAAATATCAGCCCCAGCACTCCAGCGACATCTTGGGCAACACCGCCTCAGTGAGGAGGCTGCACAGGTGAAGTAGAGGAGCAACTGTGTGCTTAGGTGTTGTAGAAAGTCCTGTTGGAAAGATCAGAATCAGCGCTAATGAATCCATGTCTACGGTGTCACTAAGAACTCACAGAGCAGCAACTCAAGAAAACACGTGTAAATGCACAAAACACAACAAACTGAGAAAACATCTTCATCAAACTGACAACACAAGAGCAGCATTTAGAAAACGCTGCAAAGACCACAACACAACAGAAGTGTTTCCAGAGGACACTTAAAAGTGACGCACACGTCTGGACACGTTGATATTATCACGTTATTTAAAGACAATTATAATTTCACGTTATAACGATCATAGCGTGCTAACATTAACAGACGATCGATAGCGTGCTAGCGTTAGCGGGCTAGCAAAGACCAGCTCGGTGCCGTTGAGAGAGACCAACTAAAACGTGAATCATTCATTTATTTGATTTGATTAACTGCAATGTGATTGAGTTAGCGGGCTAACTATATATCACGTTATAACATGAAAATGTCATTATCATGAAATAACTTGATAATATCAAGCGTGTCCAGACGTGTGCATCACTTTTAAATGTCCTCTGGAAACACTTCTGTTGTGTTGTGGTCTTTGCAGCGTGTTTTTGCAGCGCTACAGTTGTCAAACTGATGAAGATGTTTTCTCAGTTTGTTGTGTTTTGTGTATTTGCATGTGTTTTCTTAAGTTGCAGCGCTGTGAGCTCTCAGGGCCACCGTACATGTCTGCTATTGCACAAAATGGGCTTAAGATCACATTGACATTGGGGCAAATGCTTAATTCGTCTTTTCTTTTTCTTTTCTTTTTTTCATCCAGCTGGCTTAAAGAATGGAAACTCCGTGCAGACCAAGAAGAGAGAAAGAAGCAGAAAGACAAAAAGCAAGAGGAAGGCAGTAACGGTGAGACATTAGAAACAATAAGAAGATATAAAGAGATTCCTCTCTGTGTTTGTGTTTGTGTTTGTGTTGACTGTATGACTACGTTGTGTCCAGACTCGGACTGGGACTGTGGAGAAGAGGACTCCCAGGACAGCGAGGACACGTTGTGTAACACAGTTCTCATCACGGGACCCACCGGGGTCGGAAAGACTGCTGCAGTCTACGCTTGTGCCCAGGAGCTCGGCTTCAAGGTAGGGCTGGGCGGTACGGCCCTAAAAGAATATTATAATAATAATAATAATAATAATACATTTTATTTGTAAAGCACTTTTCATTGTTAAAAGCAATCCCAAGGTGCTGCAGAGTACAACAAGATTAAAAACACAATATTTCAGGGTATTTTTTACGATAACGATATTCTTGACAATATTACAAAATACTGAAAAATATATAGAAAATATGATTTTTTTAAAAGTCTGTATAAATAAATAAAAAACAAATCGATCATACATCTAAAACGTGGTGTAAATTGCAAGTCTCAACAGTTGCCAAATACAAAAAAAAATGTACTTTTGTCTCTTGAGTATTAGCAAATAATAAAAAAATAACCACCTACGGGGTTTGGGGGCATGATGCCCCCCTGGAGAATTTGTTTTCATAAAAGCTCAAATTTGGAGCCTCTCACACATTTTAATACCACTATTCCATCATATACACTGATCTTAATCATTGCATATTTTAATTAATTATTGTAAAGGAGAATAAAGGTTCTTCTATGTTTTATTTAAGGCTCTTATTTTGACAGTCTTCTTGTAAATTCTGTGGTGGATTCTGTTAACACACTGTGCTCTTATTTTGAAAGCTGCATAGTTTAGCGACAGGAAGTAATAGTAGCTTTTTGTGATTAACACAACTTTAATTGTTAGCTAATGTTAGCGGTATAGTCATGAACGATACGATATGGAACACCACAGTCCGTAGACACTTTTAAAAAAGGACTAAAAACTTTCCTTTTTAGCAAAACTGGATGGTTTTTAGATTTTGTATGTATACTTTTTCTTCTGTTTTTAGCCGTTTTTTCCTTATTTTTTTTATTCTTTTTTATAATTAGACTGTTTTAACCTGTTGCACTTTGAGAATTAAAATGTATTATTACCTCATTATTACTTCAAGGTGCAGAAGCTTCCAGGTGCAAAACTGTTCAGTTCAGTTCAGCTTTTTTATTTCGCACATGTGCGAGTAACACAACAAAGTCAACTCAAAAACAAACAAATCCAATGAGAATAATCAAAACAAAAGCTATAATGTGAATGCAACATGTCCGAAAAGGAGTAGGATGAAGCATAATATGCTTATTAAAACCTTCTCCACTACTCAATTAACAATCCTCCCCCCAAACATACATATTTACATAATATATATTTACAAAAAACTCTTTTTGTCTCCCAAGGTATTTGAGGTGAACGCGTCCTCTCAGCGGAGTGGTCGTCTGATCCTGTCCCAGCTGAAGGAAGCCACTCAGTCCCACCAGGTGGACAGTCAGGGGGTCAACGCCCACAAACCCACCTACTTCAACAGCTACGGCAGCAGCAGCAGCACCCTGAAGCCTGGAGCCTCTCCCAGTATGTAGAAACCAGTTTCCACTAAGGCTGTCACCATAATAACATGTTCAGCTCCATACCGATACTCAGGAAAATATTCGATACTCGATACCGTTTTCAATATTACTAGGATAAAAACAAAGACCCCAAAATTTATGGCATTTAACTTAACCCTTTATTATTTTCTCTTAGGTTATCAAGTTTACTGATATACTGTATGTTTTATGTGGTAATTATGTTTGATGTTTGTTTAGTTTTAATGTGTTAAAGTTCTTATTTATTATTGTAGTTTTATTTATCTAGGTTGGTTTTGTGATTTTGTTGTCATTCTTTTTTTTTTCTTCTTTTTTTTTTTGTTTTACTGTGATTGTCCATTGGTGATTTATGTTGTGTTTTGTTTAAATTAATAAAAATAAAAAAATTAGCAGAAATATTTGTGTTAACCAGATTTGTGTTAATCAATCAATCAAATCAAATCAATCAAAATTACTTTATTCATCCCCGAGGGGAAATTCAGTAATAAAAAAAAAAAATGCAACATGTAAAAATGAACAGAACCAAACAGGTTAAATATTTATAATAAAAACAGTTGTTGCAAAAACAAACTGCAACTATGATAACAAGCTTCAGGTCTGAGGTAGTGCAACAAATAAATAAATACAATAAACAACAACAATTAGAACAATATTTTGTATGCTGTGCACAATATTAGGAAAGCTTGATAAGTCGACTTTTCTCTGCTTCATTCTGGGACTTCAAGAGAGAAAATAACACTTTTCACTCACCAACATTCATATAAACTTATTAACTCTTAATGCTTATGTATACTGACACTGTGTCAATTAACCTAATATGGGCATACTACGTGCCTGATTTATTTATTTATTTGCGTTGTTTATAATCATTAACGTGACTTCAGGAGAGAAAATAATACTTTTCATGGATACTTTTGAAAATGAGTATCGTATCCGGATACTAGTGTTGTCAAAAGTATCGATCCTCAAAAAAGTATCGATACTAAAACGTTGTATCCGATACGATACTCATTTTCAAAAGTATCGATACCTCGCCAAGGAATGAACACTTAAGTTAAGTTATTGTTATTTTTTTTATCAAGCTTTCCTAATATTGTGCACAACATACAACCTAAAAATATTGTTCTAACTGTTATTGTTTGTTGTATTTATTTATGTTTTGCACTACCTCAGACCTGAAGCTTGTTATCATAGTTGCAGTTTCTTTTTGCACAACTTGTTTTTATTATAAATATTTAACCTGTGGTTCTGTTAATTTTTACATGTTGAATTTTTCTTGTTAATAAAATATTTCTGTTAAATTTTGGGGTCTTTGTTTTTATCCTGGTGGAGTATCGGTATCGAGTTGAAAATTTTAGATACTTTTTTGAGTATGGATACTTTTGACAACCATAGTTTCCAGTGAGGGATATATAGATTGCATGGGGAGAAATATTCCTAATTGATGGGTGATTGTTTATGGTCTTCCAGGGAAGGTGAACTCTCCTCGGAGGGTGGTCTCCTCTCCTAGGAAGCATCCTCAGTCTCCTAGAGGAGCTAGGAGAGGAAGCCTGGCTCCCACCGCTCTAGCTAACTTCTTCAAAATGAGTCGACCCGTCACCAAGGAGACGGCCAACACTAAGAATGAACCAACAGGTACAGCTCACCTTCAATCAGTCAGTCAGTCAGTCAGTCAGTCAGTCAGTCAGTCAGTCAGTCAGTCAGTCAGTCAGTCAGTCAGTCAGTCAGTCAGTCAGTCAGTCAGTCAGTCAGTCAGTCAGTCAGTCAGTCAGTCAGTCAGTCAGTCAGTCAGACTTTATTTATAGAGCACTTTTCATACAAGAAAAATGCAACACAAAGTGCTTCATATAAAAAAGGAGAAAATAATAATAAAACTTAGAAACATCCTATTATAAACAAAGCTCAAACTGATGAAACACTGGAGGCAGCTTAGAAATTAATTAATTAGATCAAATAAAAATAAAGTAAGGTAAGATCAAATAAAATAAAAAACTAAAGTAAATAATAACAATAAAAAGTAAAAAAGCTAGAAAAAAAAAAGATGAAAACAATAAATAAATAATTAAAAAGTAGAGCATGATAAAATATACGTGTGTGTGTACATACATATATATGTACATATACATACACACACATATCTATGTGTATATGTGTATGTATATATGTGTGTGTGTGTGTATATGTACATATATATATGTATATATGTGTATGTAGTAAATAAGTAAAAAAGCTAGATAAAAATTATGAAAACAATAAATAAATGATTAAAAAGTAGAGCATGAGATATATATATATATTAGACTAATAAATAGTAGCAAATAAATAAATAAAAGAGAAGATGTAACACTAAGTACACTAAATATTTAAAAATGGTTCAAGTAAAAGCTGTAAGTCTTAAGTTTGCTCTTAAAAATATGATAAATAATAATAATAACAGAACTTAATAAATATAGTCTCTTCCATACACAGTGTGTCACTCAGTGAGCTTCATGATAAAGTGAAGAAATAAAAATAATAAATAAAAACAAGCTCATTATAGTGGCAATGCTGTGCCATAAAACTAAGCAATAAAGTTGTAGCGGCCATTTATCAGTAAAATAAAACTTAAATCGAGTGTTTTTTATGTTATGTTATTTATTTATTTATCCCAAAACAAACAGAGTAGGGCATTACTGTAGTAATGACTATAATTACATGCATAAACAGGTTTGATGATGTAACTGTCATAAACAGTATGGATTGGGACTTTAATAACAAGTATTTTTGCCTTTTCTTCTCTCCATCTTTCCGTCATGTCTTCATAAAGCTGCTTCAAAGAAAGTTGTAAAAGCAAATGAATCCAATAAGCAGAAAGAAGCTTCAGTTAAATCATCATCAGCTCCAACGACTAAAGAGAAGAACGCTGAGGAGCAGAGCAAGAAGACGGCCACCTCGCTCATCCTGTTCGAAGAGGTGGACGTTATATTTGACGATGACTCCGGGTTTCTAGCCGCCATCAAGACTTTTATGACCACGACGAAGAGGCCCGTCATCCTCACCACCAGCGGTGAGTAGCAGCAGGTCAAAGGTCGCATAGTTTGGTGTGCGTTGATCTGTTTATTTATCTACAGGAACATCTCAAAACATTAGAATGTCTTGGAAAAAGTTCAACATTTGTTGTCAGTTATTCCAGAAAGTGAAACTCAAACATTATATAGATTCATTACACACAGAGTGAAATATTTCAGTATAATTCAATAATATTTTTCTTGTAATTTTGATGATTCTGACTTGGAGATAATGAAAACACAAAACTGAGTGTCGTAGAAAATTAGAATATTGTGAAGAAGTTGAATATGTGAGTCCACAGTTGGTATTTTGCGTCTCTTTTGGTAAATTTATGTCTCTTTTTAATAATTTTTGTGTCTTTTTGGTTCATTTTTGTCTTTTTTTTGGGGGTCATTTTTGTGTCTTTTTGGGTCATTTTTGTCTTTTTGGGGGGGGAGGGTCATTTTTGTGTCTTTTTGGGTCATTTTTGTCTTTTTTTGGGTCATTTTTGTGTCTTTTTGGGTCATTTTTGTCTTTTTTTTGGGGTCATTTTTGTGTCTTTTTGGTTCATTTTTTTTTTTTTTTGGGGGGGGGGGGTCATTTTTGTGTCTTTTTGGGTCATTTTTGTCTTTTTTGGGGGGGTCATTTTTGTGTCTTTTTGGGTCATTTTTGTCTTTTTTGGGGGGTCATTATTGTCTTTTTGGGTCATTTTTACATCTATTTTTGGTCATTTTGTGTCTTTTTTTTACACAGGTACATCTCAAAAAATTAGAATATCATGAAAAAGTTCAATATTTGTTGTCACTTATTTCAGAAAGTGAAACTCATACATTATATAGATTCATTACACATAGAGTGAAATATTTCAAGCCTGTTTTTCTTGTAATTTTGATGATTCTGGCTTAGAGAGAATGAAAACACTAAACTCAGTGTATTTCACTCTAATGAATGTAATGAATCTATATAATGTTTGAGTTTCACTTTCTGAAATGATTGACAAATAATAAACTTTTTCATGATATTCTAATTTTTTTTTTAGATGTACATGTGGGTTAGATCTCATCATTTCGACTTTTTGTCTCATAATTGACTTTTTTAATCTCATAATGACTTTTCATGTCATAATTTTGACTTTATCTCAAAATTTCAACTTTTTTTAAAATCTCATAATGACTTTATATGTCATAATTTCGATTTTTTTAAATCAAAATTTAAACTTTTTATCTCATAATTATGACTTTTTATGTCATAATTTTGACTTTTTTATCTCAAAATTTCAACTTTTTTTAAAATCTCATAATGACTTTATATGTCATAATTTCGATTTTTTAAATCAAAATTTAAACTTTTTATCTCATAAGTATGACTTTTTATGTCATAATTTTGACTTTATCTCAAAATTTCAACTTTTTTTAAAATCTCATGACTTTATATGTCATAATTTTGATTTTTTTTATCAAAATGTCAACTTTTTATTTCATAATTATGACTTTTTATCTCGTAATTTTGACTTTTTTATCTCAAAATTTCAACTTTTCATCTCCTAATTATGACTTTTCATGTCATAATTTTGACTTTATCTCAAAATTTCAACTTTTTTAAAATATCATAATGACTTTATGTCATAATTTCGATTTTTTTAAAATCAAAATTTCAACTTTTATCTCATAATTTTGACTTTTTATCTCATAATTTCGATTTTCTTTTTTAATCTTATAATTATGACTTTTTAAATCATAATTTCTGCTTTTTTATCTCACTGAGACACTGAGTTTAGTGTTTTCATTCTCTCTAAGCCAGAATCATCAAAATTACAAGAAAAACAGGCTTGAAATATTTCACTCTATGTGTAATGAATCTATATAATGTTTGAGTTTCACTTTCTGAAATGATTGACAAAAAAACTTTTTCATGATATTCTATTTTTTTTAGATGTTCCTGTAATACTTTGTGTCTGATCTTTTGAGTTTAAATCAAATATTGCTTGTTTTGTAGATCCTGCTTTCAGCAGCATGTTTGATGGCAACTTTGAAGAGATTCATTTCAAAACGCCGTCAGTGGTGAGTACATGAGTCCAAAACAAACGTTCCAATGTTGGATATAAATGAGTTTTTACTAGGGCCAGGGCTTTAACGCGGTAATTAAGATTAAATAATTACACAAAAATTAACGCGTTAAAAAATTTACGCATTTTAATCGCACTTGTTTTTGCACGGCGGAACGTTTCTCACTGGATGAGTTTCAGGAGGACCGATTATACTGGAGCACCAACTAGCGTTGATGAGTTGAGACAACAACAAACCACAGTGAACATGAAGGAAGAAGCTGATGAGACCTTTGGTTGGCCCCGTGGATGATGGGACATTTAGTTACTAAAAACCAACGGATGGAAATGACCAAAAAAAGACACAAAATAACTAAAAAAGACACAACAGACACAAATGACGGAAAAAGACACAAATGACGGAAAAAGACACAAATGACAAAAAAAAGACACAAAATGACCAAAAAAGACACAAAATGACAAAAAAAGACACAAAATAACAAAAAAAAGACACAAAATGACAAAAAAAGACACAAAATGAACCAAAAAAAAGACAAAATGAGAAGACCGAATGACCAAAAAACGACAACACAGAAGACACAAAATGACCAAAAAAGACACAAAATAACTAAAAAAGACACAAAATAACTAAAAAAGACACAACAGACACTGATCGATAAGAGCATAGTTGTGTTGCTATGCAACAAGGAATTTGCATATCACCATAGCAGCACATCCAGCCTCAAGTATCACCTCAATGCTAAACATATAGCAGCTAGCAGCTAGTGTGCTAGCTAGCGTGGATTGTGTTTTACTTCAAAAACCAAAATATTCTAGTTTACAGAAGGTCTACCTACCTATAGGCTACCTGGATCTATGAAATGTACTATATTTATAAATATGCTATTGTTACACTTAATGGCAAAAACTGCACTGGTCTGTTGGACTTGAACAGAAATAAACAATATTTTTGTTGCTTAAGCTTATTTATTCAGTCATTATTCAATGGTATACTAAAAATCCATGTGAAAAAAATGACTTCTCACTGTTCTCAGGTCAAATATTTATATGAGATTAGAATGCGATTAATTTTGATTAATTAATGACAAAGCCTCTAAAATTAATTAGATTATTTTTTTTCAATTGAGGTCCCGGCCCTAGAAATAAAGACGGATAAAGAGTGAAATGATATGTTATATACCTAAATAAATTAAATTAAATGATCCCACTCTAAATCAACATTTATTGTTTTGTTAATATTCTGAAACCTCGACTAATGGAGCTGATTTTTTTTAACTCAGGTCAAATATTTATATGCGATTAAAATGCGATTAATTTCGATTAATTAATGACAAAGCCTCTAATGAATTAGATTAATTCTTTTAATCGAGTCCCGGCCCTAGTTGTTACACATGTGGCGTGATAATCGAGCGGTAGAACATTTCTGTGCCTCAGTCGGTTCTTCAGCTCTCTTCTTCTCTGATCAGCTGGATGTGAGCAGCTTCCTGCGGTTGTTGTGTGTGACGGAGGACGTGAGGACCGACCCGGCGGACGTCGGCTCTCTGCTGCGACTCAACGGATGTGACATCAGACAGAGTTTACTGCAGCTGCAGTTCTGGACTCGCAGCGCTGGAGGCCGACACGTCACCAAGCCGTTAACTCACACTGGCAAAGAAGGTAGAGAGACGATGATCTGGAGGAAATATGGAGGAAATCTTTTTTTTTATTTTATTTTAACATCTATTTTGGGTCATTTTGTATCTTTTTTGATCATTTTAAGATCTATTTTTGGTCCATTTGTTTCTATTTCGATAATTTTCTGTCCTTTTTTGGTCATTTTAACATCTATTTTTGATCATTTTGTGTCTTTTTTCATAATTCTTACATCTCTTTTTGGTAATTTTGTGTCTATTTCGATAATCTTGTGCCCTTTTTTGGACATCATGGAAACCTTCTTGATAATAACCAAAATCATTATGAATAAAACCATGTTATGTTGCATCACTGCGACAAACCCAAGACTAGTTAAAGACTGATATGAAACAGATTACTACCTTAAACTGAACCATGGAGATGACGGAGCAACGTGACTCCAGTAAAACTAGATTTACTAAAGACTTTCAGCTTTTAGTCTTTAGGGACTGGGGACATCTTTAGGTGGAAGAGCAGCATAAAATGTGAGATTTCTCAGTGAAAATATTTACTTTTTAGTGTATAATTTTTTGTTCTTTCTCCCTGTCATCATTTGTAACTGTTAGAAATGCACTGCCAAAGTTTTTATTATAAGTTAACCTTGAACTTATAAGTCTTTTCTTCCCCCTTTCACATTAAAAGCTGGACTAAAGTCCGAGGCTGATGAAGAAGCAGCAGTGACTCTTCCTCCCTGTGACACCGGCTGCACTGAGAGCATGTTGGGTCTGCTGAACGTTGAACCTGAGAGAGACATCTGGGAGCTGCTCAGGGTAAATATACACACATTTAATATCAGCTCTAAAGTAACTGTGTGCTGGAAATCCTTGAATTTTGCTTGGATAATGGATGAAACTACTTGATCTTTGTTATGTTTTCCTCTAAATTGTCATGTAAAATGCTCTCACAAAATTAATCTGGGTTGCTGTTAAGTCAAATAATTAGCATACTGTTTATGTTGTATGTGTTGTAGTTTAATGTGAAATTTACCACAGCTGCATGGTGCTGAAAAAGCCTGAAACTGACCATTGCAATTGCTTGAAAGTAACTTTGGAAAAGCTGTAGGGACAGTAGAAAATTCCCCTAGCAATGATGAATGAAGTATCTTTATTTTGACTGTTTTTAAAAACAAAACAAAGGCGACTAAGTGCAACGATGTAATGAACAAAATAAAGAACAAAAAGGAAAGCCTGTATGAAAACCTTGACGTCAGCATCAATTAACAAATTCTCCCGGCAAAAAAACTTAAACTTAAATATTTCATGTTCGAAGTATAAACGTATTTATTCCTACTCCTTTTTCTATACATGAGTATAGACAAATTGATATTTATACATACACACAAGTCCCTCAAATCCGTCACATCAGGTGTGCCCCAGGGCTCTGTCCTGGGGCCCCTCCTCTTCATCATCTACCTCCCTCCTCGCGGCAATATCTTCCGCAAATTTAACATTCAGCTCCACCGCTATGCCGATGACACCCAGCTCTACCTCACCAATAAACCCTCGTCCTCTCTCCCGCCCACCTCCCTCCCCGGTTGCATCTCTGAAATAAAAACCTGGTTCACCATAAACTTCCTTGAATTAAACAGTAACAAAACCGAGGTTCTCCTCATTGGCACCAAATCCACTCTATCCAAAACCGACAGCTTTTCCCTCAATATTGACCACTCCTCCGTTTCAGCTTCCCCCAGGTTAAGAGTCTGGGTGTCATCTTTGACAGTACTCTGTCCTTTCAATCCCATATCAATAACATTACCTGGTCTGCCTACTTATAATAACTTTATTTACATTACATTACATGTCATTTAGCAGACGCTTTTGTCCAAAGCGACTTACAATAAGTGTATTCAACCTGAAGGTTCTAGACATAGACCACAGGAATCAAGTAAGTTTTTTAGTAAGTAAGTATTTATATAGCACCTTTCAAAAACAAGTTACAAGGTGCTGTACAAAAGAAATAAAACATATCAAATACAATTTACTGACAATAACAAAATAAAACAACAAGAAGACTTAAAAAATGTAAAATGTAAAACCACCATTCACAACAAGGTAATCATACAACAATAATAAAAGGAAATTAAGAGAAGGCCAATCGATTAAAAGTGAGTTTTTGAAAGCAATTTAAAAGAAGCCACCTACAAAGCACCAATCGCCTGCCGCCACCCCAATTTTCCGTACAATTTTTTTGTCTTTGTTGATCCCTGTTGTACTTTATTGTGTGTGTTGTGAACAGAGTCCGGCGGAGGAGGAGAAGGAGGAGGAGGAGGCGTTACTCTGGGAGCTGCTGACCAACAGCAGGCGGCGAGGAGTGGACCTCCTCTACTCCAACATGGAGACGCTCCTCCCTCTACCACTGACCCAGCTGACTACCTCTTCCTATAAACCGGAGGAGTCTGTCTCCACTTCACAGGAGCAGCTCTCTGTAGTTCAGAAGGAGCAGCTCTCTGTAGTTCAGAAGGAGCAGCTCTCTGTAGTTCAGAAGGAGCAGCTCTCTGTAGTTCAGAAGGAGCAGCTCTCTGTAGTTCAGAAGGAGCAGCTCTCTGTAGTTCAGAAGGAGCAGCTCTCTGTAGTTCAGAAGGAGCAGCTCTCTGTAGTTCAGAAGGAGCTGCCCGTGTCCCATGTGAGGTTATTACAAGCATCAGAGTCTGCAGACTGCTCTGACGACGGCAGCCCAATCAAAGTGTCCAACAGGATGAAGAGGAACAAGAAGCGCCACTGTCTGCCCGAACAGGACCGGCTGCACTCTGACTCCGACTCTGAAGACGGTTTTCTGTCTCTGTGCAAGCCTCGGAGCGCTCCTCCTGCAGGAGAGGAGGTCCGAGAGAGTTCAGCTCCAGAGACGCTAAAGAGGAGGCCCCTGACTCCTGAGGAGCGGGTTAAAAGCCTCCCGGTCTCCCAGTGTCTAGAATCTATCGCTGACTTTCTAGACAACATGTCGTACGTGGACTCCTCCCTGCTGGTTCCTTCAGCCGGAGGTGACAATCACAGAAGGACGTCGCTGCTCGACGCCGTGACGAAGGACGGGATGACGGACGAGTCGCGGCTGGAGAGCGACCGAGGCGGCCGCCTGAGAGGAGAACACGTCCTGGAGATCCCGGCCGCTGTGGAGGCTCTGAGCTTCCACAAGTGTCGGGTTTCAGTGGCGGAGGCCTGGAGCAAAGCTCAACAACTGGGAGGGGAGCTGAGGAAAGAGGCTGCAGCAGAACTCTCCCTCCCTGTGGCCGCTCATCGTCGAGGCTTCAGCTTCACTCAGGACGGCCCCAGCCAGCCACAGTGAGTCTCTTAGTCCTTCTTTATCACATCAAATAGCCTTTATTGTCATCATATAGGCAACTATACAATGAAATTGCAAGTGCCACTGCTTAAGGTGCATACACTGTAAAAATGTCTCCTTTACAATATTTCATTAAAATATGCAATGATTAAGATCAGTTTATATGATGGAATAGTGGCATTAGAATGTGTGAGAGGCACCAAATTTGTGCTTTTATGAAAAAGAAATCCTCCAGAGGGACATGCCCCCAGACCCCCCTAGCAGCTACTTTTCATTCCTGTCAGGCTGCTCCATGTCCTAGTGGAAACATGTTGACTGAAAGATAAATGTGAGCAAAAACCTCACAGAACATTTTTCACAAAGTGGACGAGATTGTCCATTGACAAAATTTTCTCCTGGTGGGGCCCCAGGACCCCCGAGTTGGTTATTTTTTTTAAATTATTTGCTAATACTCAAGAGTCAAGAGTATTATTTTTAGTTTATTTATACAAAATCATATTTTCTATTTTCAGTATTTTGTAACATCGTCAAGGATATCGTTATCGCAAAAATGAGAGTTCACAGCGCTGCAACTTATATAAACACATGCAAATACACAAAACACAAGCAAACTGAGAAAACATCTTCATCAATCTGACAACACGAGCAGCATTTAGGAAACGCTGCAAAGACCACAACACAACAGAAGTGTTTCCAGAGGACACTTAAAAGTGATGCACACGTCTGGACACGCTTGATGTTATCACGTTATTACAAGATAATGATATGTTCTAACATGAAATTATCACGTTACATCACTATAATGATAATTTCATGTTATAATATTCACGTGATGTATAGCGTTAGCCTGCTAGCGTTAGTCCGGTAGCCCGTAGCAATCACAATGCAGGTAAACAAATCAAATAATGAATGATACACATTTTAGTTCGTCTCTCTGCAGCACCGAGTTGGTCTTGGTCTTGCTCGCCTGCTAACGTTAGCATGCCATCAATCGCTGGCTAGTGTTAGCACGCTATGATCAGCCGCTAATGTTAGCAAGCAATCGATCGGCAGCTAACGTCAGCACGTGAAATTATAGTTATCTTGAATTAACGTGATAATATCACAAGCGTGTCCAGACGTGTGCATCACTTTTAAGTGTCCTCTGGAAACACTTCTGTTGTGTTGTGGTCTTTGCAGCGTTTTCTAAATGCTGCTCTTGTGTTGTCAGACTGATGAAGATGTTTTCTCAGTTTGCTTGTGTTTTGTGTATCTGCAACTGTGAAGAAATACCAAGTTTAAGTAGAATAAACGTATATACTTGAGCCCCCGTGGCCCAGTCAGCATGATATTGATCGCAGCATGACCAAATACTGACCCCGACCTGTTCAACCAGTTCAGAGAAAGCTAATGTGTGTTAATGTGTTGCAGGCTGGTCCAGCGGAGGAGAGAAGTGATGGAGAGTCTGACGTTCAGAGGAGTGTTTGGTACTCTGGGGAACAGAGCAGCAGCAGCTCTGGACTACCTGCCGGCTCTACGCACCATCTGCAGATCAGAGCAGCTGAAGGAGCAGGGCAAGGTGAAACGACGGTGAGCAATCAGCTGTTGGACTCTAAAGAGTCACAATGCAACATCAAGGAAAAGACAACACATTTCTACAATTGTAACAACCGGATTTTAAGATTTTATTCATTGAGTGTGCTTGAAAGGACACACTATCTACCCTCCACCGGGATTAATCCTAGATTTTATTCTTCTGTTTCTTCCGTGTTGTTTCTGGTCGACTACTCCTCCCAGAGTTTTGGTCTCACATACACTAAAAAGGTATCAAATGGACCGGCTCGGCCATGACAAGTCTGCTATGACTTTTCTAAGAGTTTCAGCAAACGGTTTACAAATTATTTGGCAAAAACACGCCATAAAATCCCCCCATTGTTACCTTATGGAGAGGCTAGAGTGGATGACATCATCGCTAGAGTGCAGAGGAAACTGGAAACTGCGTTCGAGGCCGCAGATATCACTCTACAGAAATAATTTATAGTTCTAAACGTAGTAAAATGTGTCTTCTCCCTCACATTGGTGTGGTAAAGCTGTCAGAGTTCTAGTTTGGGCGTAACATAACAAGTAAATAATCACTCATTGACTCCTACGGGACATTTAGAGTGGGCGTAGGACCACAGATGGTCCACCAACACCACCCACAGCCTCATAGACCTCCATGGGAAAAAGGAGGTAACATTTCTGGAGGAAAGCAGAGAAACCAGTTTCTTCTGATCGCTCTAAAAAAACAACTTCTTCATTTATCTCAAAGCCAGAATCATCAAAATTACAAGAAAAACAGGCTTGAAATATTTCACTCTATGTGTAATGAATCTATATTATGTATGAGTTTCACTTTCTGAAATGATTGACAAGAAATATTGAACTTTTTCACAATATTCAATTTTTTTAGATGTACCTGTAAATGACATTGTAGTAAATCTTTGCAAAACTAGATGCATGCATGCAACTCCTACTAATATCTACAAACATCTTGTCTGTTTGGTCCTCTTTCAGGTTCCTGCACTACCTGGATGCGATCCACCTGAACGTGGAGAAGAGAACGCTGCAGCACCTGGCTGAAGATTTCCCCTGAACCATCGAGGAGATCTCACGTCTCCTCAGGAGACCTAAAACAAATATCTCCTGTTGACTTTTAAGGACTTCATGTCCGTCAACAGCAGACATCACAAGGGACTGTGTGGTGAAGTTTCCACATATTTCTTCGAAGGCTGAAATAAATTAAACTGAATCACTCAATAAAGGTTTTCTCACCTGAAGGGTCCACGGCTGAATAACCTCGGCTTCGGCACATTTTTTGGTGCTTTCAAAGAATGCACTAAAAATTTCTACTTTATAAGGTTTTTGTAATATTAAGGTGTGCTGGAGTGTGTGATTTTTGTACAATAGTGTCTTTATACGTTTTGCATCTTGCAAAGTGTTTTTATCAAGTAGAATTTGCTTTTGAGGAGCAAATATGTGTCATTAATGAATTGTCAGAGATTAACATGTAAAATAGAATTTGTAAAGGCTGTGTGTATATTTCCATTCTCCACAAAGTTACTGTTGATGCACTCAGGATTTTGTTAAAGTTGATAAAAGCTAGAAAGTTCTCCTGTATCTGTCAGCCCTAAATCACCCTCACATTTATTTTTTATTTTTTAGTTTGATCTTTTTGTTTCCAGCCTTAAATATGTACACATTATTCACAGTGGGTTTTTTGTTGTGACCAAATAAAGGTTTATAACAACTAAATAAAAACAGTGTCTCACCATGTATCTGCTGAAATACAACGGCAGAATGTAACCAGGACGTGGTCTCAAGTACTGCATTTAAGTTTGCAATTTTTAATTGAGTATTTTAATTTGTAGAATTGGTTGACAATACCATACATTCAGTGTAGAATGTATAGTATGAATCAAATTGATGCAAACATTTTTTTTTTTTTTTTTTTTTGTTAAACTTGCACTTTTTAACTTAAAAATATCCTTTTTGTTTTTGGTTGACTTCTAATTTTACATCTACAATACAGTCTGACTACATGTACCTGCAAAAGTCTTGAAGATGCACCTGCAAAAGTCTTGAAAATGCGCCTGCAAAAATCTTCAAAATGCACCTGGAAAAGTCTTGAAAATGCACCTGGAAAAGTCTTGAAAATGCGCCTGCAAAAGTCTTGAAAATTCACTTGCAAAAGTCTTAAAAATGTACCTGCAAAAGTCTTCAAAATGCGCCTGCAAAAGTCATGAAAATGCACATGCAAAAGTCTTAAAATGCGCCTGAAAAAAAATTCAAAATGCAACTCAAAATTAAACTTTACTCTTTTCCTTTTTATTTTATTAAAGTTTAAAATATGCACCTTTATACCTCTTGAAAATGCACCTGGAAAAGTCTTTAAAAATGCGCCTGCAAAAGTCTTGAAAATGCACCTGTGAAAGTCTTGAAAATGCACCTGCGAAAGTCTTGAAAATGCACCTGCAAAAGTCTTGAAAATGTACCTGCAAAAGTCTTGAAAATGTGCCTGCAAAAGTCTTGAAAATGCACCTGCAAAAGTCTTGAAAATGCACCTGCAAAGTCCTGAAAATGTACCTGGAAAAGTCTTGAAATGTGCCTGGAAAAGTCTTTAAAAATGCACCAGCAAAAGTCTTGAAAATGCACCTGTGAAAGTCTTGAAAATGCACCTGCAAAAGTCTTAAAAATGCGCCAGAAAAAGTCTTAAAAAGTGCTTGACCTCAAATGTGTTAAAGTTACATCATATTACTGAATGCCAAATTAAGGAGACTTTCTGTTTTCTTCCAGTAATACTTTGACACCAAGTCCTAACCCTCAAACAGGCCAAAAAGAAGCGAGTACAGGCCAAAATGTCCCCACTATCCAAACATGTCCTCACTCTGTTGGTTAAAAACTGTTTCCGGTCCTCATTATGTAGAAAGTAAGTACACACACACACTTGAATAACATTGTTTGTAGGAATGGATTGGTGTGACAGAAGGAGTTGAGGAAATGAAGCTTGTGCAGACTGTTCATATGTATACACTACTGTGTTTTTCATGTGAAACATTTAATGTGTTTCTTATCAGCAAAAGGAGGCGTTCAAAAAGAGATGGTTTATTTTGGACTCTGAAAACAGGAAGTTATTCTACTTCAAAGACCCGCTGGTGAGGACTTCTCATTCTAACTTTGTGCTGTGTATTGTTGTAATAATGTTTGTCAATCACCATTACAGGAACATCTAAAAAAAAAAATAGAATATCATGAAAAAGTTCAATATTTTTTGTCAATCATTTCAGAAAGTGAAACTCATACATTATATAGATTCATTAGACATAGAGTGAAATATTTCAAGCCTGTTTTTCTTGTAATCTTGATGACTCTGGCTTAGAGATAATGAAAACGCAAAACTCAGTGTTTCAGTATAAAAGTAGAATATAGCTGGTGAGTGTAATGTGCTGGTCCTGGGTCAGTGGTGGTTTGGGGCCATGTCCTCTGCTGCTGTTGGTCCACTGGGTTTTATCAAGTCCACAGTCAACATAGCAGGAGGAGGAGGTCCATCTAGCAGGACATTTTAGAGTCTTCATGCTTCCAGCAGCTCTTTGGAGATGCTGCTGGTTTCTTGGCACCTGGCCACACTGGCAAAGGTACCAAAAGCTGCTTCAGTGACCATGGTGTTACTGGGCTGGACTGGCCAGCAAACTCCCCATAGGAGTCTATGGGCTGTTGTCAAGAGGAAGGTGAGAGACACCAGATGAGCTGAAGGCTGCTATAAAAGCAACATGGTGCTGTAGGCTGATCTCCTCCTAAAAATCTTGATGAAATGGGAAACCATAACAGGCGCCACTAGAAAGGTTGACTCAGTAGCATGCAGATCTCCACCTGTCTGTCTGACGGCATGTGGGTGTTTCCAGAATGTATGCATGACCGTAGTGGGGGAAAAAAAGTAGGGGAGACAATATGCAGATTGCATTATCAAATATGAAATAAGAGTAGATCAACTATATGGATGCAAACCTGGGACACAATGTTCACAAAGAACAGATAGTATTTGAGCTTTGTTCACTCTATTAGCGCAAATATCAGAGCAACAAGTCAACAACATTGGGTCGGCACATTTCTTGTTTCTTAACCCTCTATGGCAGGCATGTCCAAACTATTCGACAAAGGGCCGTGTGGCTGCAGGCTTTCGTTTCAACCAAGCAAAAGCACACAGTTTGACCAATCAACTGAAGACTGAGATCAGTTGATTAACTGAGTCAAGTCTGGTGTGCTGCTGCTTGGTTGGAACGAAAACCTGCAGCCACACGGCCCTTTGTGGAATAGTTTGGACATGCCTGCTCTATGGTATGCATTATGATGCCAGTTAGGAAAAAAGTGTTGTTTTTTTGTCCTAAAATAGACTAAATAAACAGAATCTGAAGAAATTGTATAATTCTTTTTTTTTTGAAAATGCACCTGCAAAACTCTTCAAAATGCGCCTGCAAAAAAATGTCTTCAAAATGCACCTGTGAAAGTCTTGAAAATGCACCTGGAAAAGTCTTGAAAATGCACCTGCAAAAGTCTTGAAAATTCACCTGCAAAAGTCTTGAAAATGCACCTGCAAAAGTCTTCAAAATGCACCTGCAAAAGTCTTAAAAATGTACCTGGAAAAGCCTTCAAAATGCGCCTGCAAAAGTCATGAAAATGTACCTGCAAAAGTCTTGAAAATGCACATGCAAAAGTCTTAAAATGCGCCTGAAAAAAACTTCAAAATGCAATATGGAAAAAAATACAAGAAAATACACATATTGCTGAATGTAAAATGAAAGCAACTAAAACTTGAAATTTCACATGAAAAAAGAGTTAAAAAACTGCAGTTCTACAGATATATATATTTTTTCATATCCAGATATTTACTGTATATTATCTGTACTTTTAAAGAAAATATCTGTAAAATAACTTAATAAGTAATTTCCTGTTATTTGATGGTAAGTGTTTGGCAGCTTTTGCCATTTATTGATATATGTTACTCTCCAGGCCAAGACCTTTCCGGTGATGTATTTGGTTTAGCTCTATGACAAAGTTTTATTATTTTCAAATCTTGGACATGTGCCGTAACAGGCTAACGTTCAGACAGGACTTTGAGTGCTCTGAGTGCGAGATGTGAAAACAATAAAACTTTGTCATAGAGCTAAACCAAATACATCACCAGAAAGGTCTTGGCCTGGAGAGTAACATATATCAATTTGAAGGTTCTATAATATTCTTGCTTTGAGATATTGACCATTGAACCTTAACCCTGGGGCATATTTGAAGGCTTATAACTAAGGTACAAAAAGGGTTACAGACATGAGACCTACTGTTATAGAAAGGTGTTGACATGGACTATAATGTGAGCATAGTCACTAAGGGGTGGGGGTCGGGGGGCTTTAGGATATGCTGAAAAAATAAAAAATCCCCCATTGAACAAGACAATATTTAAAGTCTGATGCCAAAAATGTGATTGACATCCCCTCAAACCCCTGGAAAGCCACTAATTAAGTATTTCCAACTTCCAATTTTAGGGGAAACCCTGTTTTATTAAAAAAAACTACAACTCCCTAGACCTCTCTTCAGTACTTATGTCGACATCAGCACCATAGTTGTAGTTCTTCCGTTTTAGGGTTGTGCTAGGGTTGTGAAAACATATTTCTACCCAATATATCGAATATCACACACTGTCTAATAAATAATTATACTGCATGTTTATTATGTATGCTAAAAAAAGACAACAATGTTTGTTTAATGAAGATATTTTGGCATTTACAGTGAAGCGCGATTCAATGAGATCACACCACATCCGGTAGATTACAAAATAAAACAGCGGACAAACGTAGATCGCAAGTTGTCACTTTGTCAACATTAGTGTCTCCCGCTGCAACAGAATAATATGTTGATCAGCAAATCAACCTCAGACACAAGGCATGTAATGGGCGAAGGTTTGATCCATTAAATACACAGAGGATCAGGGAGATTTCAAAATAAAATACAGCTGATCGTGTTTTTCTGGCAAGATCTTCGCGACAAAGTGATCATGTACATTCACTGAGTGAATATTTAGAAAATAAAACATGTATTTCTCGCTAGAAATGTAATCAAAATCCATTTTTATGCACTAAAAATGAGAGAACTGTCCGCCATGTTTTTTGTTCTGACCGCCGGGACCTTGAAAGTCACGTGACTTGGACACAGACCAATAGGAAAAACATATTAGTCATTAACTTGCATTGTTAATTAGTCATTAATTTGCATTGTAGCGAAATCCATGTCAGTTTCACGGAAATTTGAGTGATTCCGTGGCTATTCCACAGATTTTGAGTTAAGCGAATCCGTGGCTATTTCACGGATTCCTGTGAGACCAGGTTGGTTAATACATTTCTCAAAACAGTTAGTACAAACTGCAAAACCTAGTTGATAACCTGTAGAAGCGTGTTACTTGCTCAAAATGGATAGCTCATTCCTCAAAAGCTAGTATTCATGTCAATGAAAGTGTCAGTGATATCAAGATGAAAAGTCCTGACACCATGTTTATGAACATCCATCCATCCATTTTCTTCCGCTTATCCGGGGCCAGGTCGCGGGGGCAGCAGGCTAAGCAGGGCATTCCAGACGTCCCTCTCCCCAGCCACAACGTCCAGCTCCTCCTGGGGGACCCCGAGGCGTTCCCAGGCCAGGAGAGAGATATAATCCCTCCACCGTGTTCTGGGTCTTCCCCGGGGCCTCCTACCAGTTGGACGTGCCCGGAACACCTCTAACGGGAGGCGGCCGGGAACCAAACCACCTCAGCTGACTCCTTTCGATGCGAAGGAGCAGCGACTCTACTCCGAGCTCCCTCCGGATGTCTGAGCTCCTCCCCCTATCTCTAAGGCTGAGCCCAGCCACCCTACGGAGGAAGCTCATTTCAGCCGCTTGTATCCGCGATCTTGCTCTTTCGGTCACTACCCAAAGTTCGTGACCATAGGTGAGGGTTGGAACGTAGATGGACCGGTAAATCGAGAGCTTTGCCTTCCGGCTCAGCTCCTCCTTCACCACAACAGTCCGGTACAACGCCCGCATCACTGCTCACGCAGCACCAAACTGCCTATCCATCTCACGCTCCGTTCTACCCTCACTCGTGAACAAGACCCCGAGATACTTGAACTCCTTCGCTTGAGGCAGTACCTCTCTCCCCACCCAGAGGGGGCAGTCCACCGTTTTCCGGCAGAGAACCATGGCCATAGACTTGGAGGTGCTAACTCTCATCCCAACACATTCGCACTCGGCTGCAAACCGCCCCAACGAGTGCTGGAGGTCCCGGCTTGATGAAGCCAAAAGAACCACATCATCTGCAAAAAGCAGAGATGCAATTCTTAGGTCACCAAACCGGATCCCTTCCTCCACCCGGCTGCGCCTTGAGATCCTGTCCATGAAAACCACAAACAGAATCGGAGACAAGGGGCAACCCTGGCGGAGGCCAACACCCACTGGGAACGTGTTTGACGTTGTGCCGAGTATGCGGACACAGCTCTCACTTTGGTTCTATAGGGACCGGATAGCTCGTAGCAACGAGCCCGGTACCCCATATTCCCGCAGTACCCCCCACAAGACTCCCCGAGGGACACAGTCGTAGGCCTTCTCCAAGTCCACAAAACACATGTAGAGTGGATGGGCAAACTCCCATGACCCCTCCAGAAGTCTCGCAAGGGTAAAGAGCTGGTCCGCTGCTCCACGACCAGGACGGAAGCCGCATTGTTCCTCTTGAATCTGCGGTTCGACAATCGGCCGGAGCCGATTTCCGGGGAGGCTGAGGAGTGTGATTCCACGGTAATTGGAACACACCCTCCGGTCCCTTTTTAAAAATGGGAACCACCACCCCAGTCTTCCACTCCACTGGCACTGTCCCAGACCTCCATGCCACACTGAAGAGGCGTGTCAACCATGACAGCCCAACAGTGTCCAGAGCCTTCAGCACCTCAGGGCGAATCTCATCCAACCCTGGCGCCTTGCCACCGGGCAGCTTTTTGACTACCTCGGCGACCTCTGCCAGGGATACTGGTGAGTCTTCCCCTGACTCTTCAGACTCTGCCTCCTCCACAGAGGACGTGTTGGCTGGATTGAGGAGTTCCTCAAAGTGTTCTTTCCACCGTCTGACGACATCCCCAGGTCGGGTCAGCAGGTCTCCGCCCCCGCTGAGCACAGCTTGGGCCAAGCCCTGCTTTCCCTTCCTGAGATGCCCGACGGTTTTCCAGAACCTCTTTGAGGCCGACCGAAAGTCCCAATAAGATAGTCAAATGTCTCTGTCATGTTTTCATTATGACAGTTTACTCTGGAAATGTTTTCAATGCAAAAAAGTCAGATCTTGGTGACGCTACCTGAAAATGCTCCAGACAGACTATATACTATTTACACAGCCATTTGAAAACTACAGTAAAGTTACACATTACTGTATTTAGTGAGGTAACTGAGTACAACACACTGAATATTATTATTATTATTATTAGATATATTATTGCAAATGCTCTTTTCAATTCTAATTTGTTTACAGCATTGTGCAAAAGGAATAAAACACCCTTATTTCCAACAAACATGACGTCCCTTTGTAGAACTGTGACAGTCCACAACCCGTTCTCATTCCCAAAGCGTAATATACCGACGATTTGTCACACCCCTAGACGTATCATACTGAGGCAAAGGGTACCCTTCCACGTCTGTGTGAAACGCTCTGGGTTCTCAATTGACTCCAATATAAACCCGCCCGCGCTGCTGAGAAGCGCTTAGAGCAGAGGCTTACAGCCGTCTATTCACTCCAATAATATCCCGACCACGGCCCTCCATGACGCTGCCAGCGACAATCTGAATGGAGACCCGAGGACCCTGTGCACGGAAGTATTTTTCTCCCTATTTTAAGGATTTCTTTTAATGACATCGTCAACATTTCTCAACACAAACACATCAAAGTCTCTCATAATTCAACAATAAAATAGCTTCATGTTGTGGCTCTCAGTATAATTTTTTTCTCCTTCGATTCTGAGAAATAAACTTTTATTCGTTTGTTTTACGGCACTCCACTGGTGGACATTTCTCTCATTTTTAGTGAAAAAAAAAAATATTCTGACTTTGTTTCTGCATAAAAATGGATTTTGATTACATTTCTAGCGAGAAATATATGTTTTATTTTCTTAATATTCACTCAGTGAATGTACATAATCACTTTGTGGCGAAGATCTCGCCAGAAAAAGACGATCTGCTGTGTTTTATTTTGAAATCTGTTTTATTTTGTAATCTACCGCGATCATGGTCAGCATATCCTAAAGCCCCCCCACTCCCACCCCTTAGTGACTATGCTCACATTATAGTCCATGTCAACACCTTTCTATAACAGTAGGTCTCATGTCTGTAACCCTTTTTGTTTCTTAGTTATAATCATTTAAATATGCCCCAGGGTTAAGGTTCAAAGGTCAATATCTCAAAGCAAGAATATTATAGAACCTTCAAACTGATATATGTTACTCTCCAGGCCAAGACCTTTCTGGTGATGTATTTGGTTTAGCTCTATGACAAAATTTTATTGTTTTCACATCTCGCACTCAGAGCACTCAAAGGCCTGTGGGAATCTAAGTCTGTTAGGGCAGATTTCCAAGGTTTGAAAAAAATAAAACTTTGTCATAGAGCTAAACCAAATACATCACCGGAAAAGTCTTGGCCTGGAGAGTAACATATATCAATTTCAAGGTTCTATAATATTCTTGCTTTGAGATATTGACCTTTGAACCTTAACCCTGGGGCATATTTAAATGATTATAACTAAGAGACAAAAAGGGTTACAGACATGAGACCTACTGTTATAGAAAGGTGTTGACATGGACTATAATGTGAGCATAGTCACTAAGGGGTGGGAGTGGGGGGGCTTTAGGATATGCTGAAAATATAACAAATCCCCCATTGAACAAGACAATATTTAAATTCTGATGCCAAAAATGTGATTGACATCCCCTCAAACCCCTGGAAAGCCACTAATTAAGTATTTCCAACTTCCAATTTTAGGGGAAAACCTGTTTTATTAAAAAAACTACAACTCCCTAGACCTCTCGTTTTGTAGTTCTTCCATATTAGGGTTGTGAAAACCTATTTCTACCCAATATATCGAATATCACACACTGTCTAATAAATAATTATACTGTATGTATATTATCTATGCTAAAAAAAGACAACAATGTTTGTTTAATGAAGATATTTTAACTAAAACAGGAGAGCAGAGTCGGGGCCATTTACAGTGAAGCGCGATTCAATGAGATCGCACAGCACATCCGCGAGGATCGGACCACATCCGGTATGATCGCGGTAGATTACAAAATAAAACAGATTTCAAAATAAAACACAGCGGATCGTCTTTTTCTGGCGAGATCTTCGCCACAAAGTGATTATGTACATTCACTGAGTGAATATTAAGAAAACAAAACATATATTTCTCGCTAGAAATGTAATCAAAATCCATTTTTATGCAGAAACAAAGTCAAGTTTATTTTTTTTCACTAAAAATGAGAGAAATGTCCGCCAGTGGAGTGCCGTAAAACAAACGAATAAAAGTTTATTTCTCAGAATCGAAGGAGAAAAAAATGATACTGAGAGCCACAACATGAAGCTATTTTATTGTTGAATTATCAGTGAGACTTTGATGTGTTTGTGTTGAGAAATGTTGACGATGTCATTAAAAGAAATCCTTAAAATAGGGAGAAAAATACTTCCGTGCACAGGGTCCTCGGTTCTCCATTCAGATTGTCGCTGGCAGCGTCATGGAGGGCCGTGGTCGGGATATTATTGGAGTGAATAGACGGCTGTAAGCCTCTGCTCTAAGCGTTTCTCAGCGCCGCGAGCAGGTTTATATTGGAGTCAATTGAGAACCCAGAGCGTTTCACACAGATGTGGAAGGGTACCCTTTGCCTGAGTATGATACGTCTAGGGGTGTGACAAATCGTCGGTATATTACGCTTTGGGAATGAGAACGGGTTGCAGTCCAGTGTCACAGTGTTGTAGAAATGGTCCTCACTATGTCCTGCTGGTTCATATATGTTGTAAAGTGTTTATGGTTTATGGATTCAGCTGTGAGTGATTGTAGAGAAGTGGCTTATCATTGGTTCAACTAATGCTTCACACAGCCCTTCTCTTTAGTGAAAGCTGAGGTTCACCTGAGAGAAATTATTCAATTTAGGAGACATATTCAGTAAAAAATAAAGATTTAAAACTTTAAAAATTTGCTTGACAGATTTTGACAACTAGTTCAACATTTTTGTATGTAATGACTGAAGCAATGAAATGAGGACTATTAGTTTTATATGGAATGACTATTCAGCATTCACAAGTATAGTTAATTTTGACTGACATGACATACAGTTTTTCTCAATTGCTAAAACACATTTTTCGAATCCTCCTGTCCTTTTCTCAGAATTCTAAACACAAAACTCTTTTCTCTCACTACATTCACAAAACCTCTGATTCTTTAAGCAAAACCATACCATCACCTCAAAATAGTTTCACCTGTCCTCAAAACCAAACAATGTTGTCACATCTTGAACTAATTGGTCAAAATAGAAAAATGCTGAGCAGTCATTACACACTACACCAAAACATTAAAAACACAGTGTTTATTGGTCCCATTAAACTATAGCACATGCATTTTGCATCTCAAAAGAAAAAAAAAAAATTTAAAAAAAGATTGCACAACTCAGTGGATTCAGCATTTATTCTGCATTGAAACATAGGTACTGTGGAAAAAAATCATCCTGAAATTGACAAATACAAATGAAAGTGTACAGCTTACAATGTACTGTAAAAGTTAAAAAAAGAAAGAAAAAAAACAGGTCTTTGACCTGCCGAACAAAATACATTTGAAGAAAAACAAGTAGCCTTGCATACAAACAATAACTTATAAGTCAATATATCACATCTTGAAAGAGTGAACAGTATTTCATACCATGCACCAGTACATGGTCAATGATTGTAGCCCAGAGAAACAAGTGTGATCAATTTTGAATCGTTGTGTTCACTGGATGACCGTTGTGTTTCATTTGTGTTCATGTTTCGTCACTTGTTGTTACCATTATGTATCACAAGTCCATCACAGTGACAACTGTGTCTTATTGCAGGAGAATTGTGTTTAGAGTTTTGCAAAAGGAATGACTGAGATCTGCATATAGTGTTTTACTAGATGAAGATAGTTTGTGGTTTTGTCAAAAGGATGTTCAATTTGGGGAATGAGTTTAGACAACTGAGCTCTTGATTCACACAACAGGAATAATTAGTGTTTTAGCAATTGAGAAAAACTAAGCAAATGATGAAGTTATAAAACAGCAGAGAGTTGACTTGATGACTGTCCAAAAGCATTTGTAATTTGTTGTAAGGAGAAACTGCTACTATGATGAGCACAAGTGACTAAATGTTGTGGAGGTTGAACTAACTGTTGTAAAAATGTTAATAGTGATGTGAGAAATGCACCAAAGCCACTGAGAAAAAACTGTAATGTGTTTTTTTTCTTAATGTGTTGTTGGTCTTTGAATCGCGTTTTCTAAATGCTGCGCATGTGTTGTCAAATTGATGGAGATGTTTTCTTAATTTGCTTGTGTTTTGTGAAGTTGCAGTGCTGTGAGCTCTCGCCTTCTAGTTTCATTGAATCAAAAAAAGGCTGTGTTTCTATGGTGATTGATATCTCCAACATTTAGCAAAAATGTCTCTTTACTTTTTCAGTCAAAGGAGGAGGTTGAAGTCTACTATGTGAGTGTCCGATTCTCTCAGAACCAGACAGATCCTGTCTACCCCAACATCAGACCAGCTGGATCCTGCACACATGAGGAAGAAGAAGAAGAAGGAGTGGAGTATGCTGCTGTCCAACTCAACAGTGCCAGTAGTCCTCCAAGGTGTGCTGCACCTCTCACAGAACATCACATTGTCGAATGGTTTATTATGTATTTAACTGCATAATTTTAACTACTAATTTGTACTACTTTGTTGAACTTTCTTTATTTCATTTTTACTGTCACTGAAATTTGCATTGGTGTTTTTTTATTTTTCTGCTCAGAACCAGAGGTCGGAGAACTGTGGAGGATCAAGCTGTATTGTACAGTGCAGTCAGCAAAACTGCTTGACACAACAGGAAACTCTAGTCTGAGGAACATTTTTGTCTTTTTGTGACATGTCTCAACAAATTTGTATATATGGACTTTTCATCTGAAATTTCTCAACTGCTGTAGGATGGATTGCCATGACATTTGTCACATTTTATTACTTTGCTTATCCCTTAAATACTTTGTTGGTACAATCATCAGGACAAATATCATATCAATTGGGTGGATGCATGGATGGATGGATGGATGGATGATGGATGATGGATGGATGGATGGATGGATGGATGGATAGATAGATGATGGATGGATGTGTTGGGATTCTACCACAGGTGAATTTTGGGTTCATTTGTGGACTTTAACATTTGTGGACTAAATGAGACATTTTCTTGAGCCCACTCACAAAATGGTGAGTCACCTCCATTTTGTCTGATCTCAAGAACTTCAGTTCCCAGAATGCACTGCATTTATGACACCTTCCAGGTGTCATGTCATTGGTCAAGGCACCTTTGACCCCACAGGAGGTCCACTGGCCTGCTATAAAGCAGACAGCTCTCTCTCCATCGCGTCTCTCTCTCCATCATCACTCTCTCCACCGTTCCTGCTTGGAAGCATCTCCAGGAGGGGATCCAGAGGCCTGGATCCACCAGCCCCCCTCCTCCCTCACTCCCTGCTGAGATCCTCTGCAGATGAGGTGAGGCTCCAACAACCAGAATCTCCTTGTCCACAAGGATCCTGAACAACTGCAACTCTGACCTTCTCTGCACACCAAAGTTGCATTTAATGAACACAAAGTTCATTGCATCTGTCAGAGAAAGCTCTAATTCAACAAAAAGGACAACCAACAACCAGCAACTTAATTTGCAAGACGGCAAATTCTTCTTCTTCTTCCACTCTTCTGCTGAAAAGGCCTTTCCCCCCTTTTTCACCGGACTCGTGAGTAATGTAACTGGGCTTAGATAAGAAATCAGCAAGGACTTTAGCAACTAGGATTTGACCTGTGATTAATGATTTGTTTTATATGTGTGTTTTAAGTATATTTATGTGACATTCGTGTTACGATCATAGTTGTATGTTAATCTTGCTTTATACAGACAGTCAGTCTTACTGCAACTAACTATACTAACCTTTGACCTGCTCACACACTGATTAAATTAACTGGAGCTGAACACAGGTCATTGTCTGAGGAGTGGTAAACCCCCTCACACACTCACACACACACACACACACACACACACGTTTCCTTCTCTTTTGTAATGTATTCTCTATTTTATAGATGTGTGCTTTTATTTGCTTTACTTGTTTAGAATAAATACCTTTTGATTACGAATGCTGTCTATTAAATGTTGTATATTATGAACGATATGCTGACCTCTGCTGTGTCAAGAATTCACTATTCCTTCAACCACTATTAAATATTAATATGGTAATTTGATTATAATTATATTCATAATTAATAATCAGTGTTCCAAATTGATAATTTAATAACTTTATGAGACTGATTTAGGTGAATTGGCTATATTTTCTCTGTTTACAGAGTGGTGCCCCATTTTACGAGCTGACTTAGAGTAAATCAAGTCATATCATTTCTTATAATTAATAATTGTTTATGATAATTATTAATAATTCTTATAGCCATCTAACCACACTTTTGAACCGTGAGATCCACACAAGTGTTGCTCAGGTTCATTCTGCATATTTGGTATCCTTATGAAAGGGATAGCATTTATGATAACGCCCTTTTAGTAATATATTCGACGCCCTGTGCAAGGTTATCATTTATTCATAAAAGAGCCATCCTTAATCCCCAACATTTTTGGTGATCCTTGATGAAGGCAATTGGTATCTGTAACCAGATACCCCAACATAGTTGACGCCCCAGTGCGTAATTACAACATTTAGATGGATAGATGATGGATGGATGGATGGATGGATGGATGGATAGATAGATGATGGATGGATGGATGGATGGATGGATGGATGGATGATGGATGGATGATGGATGGGTGGATGGATGGATGGATGGATAGATGATGGATGGATGAATGGATGGATGATGGATAGATGATGGATGGATGGATGGATGGATGATTGATGGATGGATGGATGGATGGATGGATGATGGATAGATGGATGGATGGATGGATGGATTGATGGATGGATGGATGGATGATGGATGGATGGATGGATGGATGGATGGATGATGGATGGATGCATGAATGGTTAGATGGATGGATGGATGGATGGATGGATGGATGATGGATGGATGGACTGATGGATGGATGGATGGATGGATGGATGGATGGATAGATGGATGGATGATGGATGGATGGATGGATGGATGGATGATGGATGGATGATGGATGGATGGATGGATGGATGATGGATGGATGGATGGATGGATGGATGGATGGATGGATGGATGGATGGATGATGGATGGATGGATGGATGATGGATGGATGGATGGATGGATGGATGGATGGATGGATGATGGATAGATGATGGATGGATGGATGATTGATGGATGGATAGATGATGGATGGATGAATGGATGATGGATGATGGATGGATGGATGTATGCACATTGCGCAATTATTTTTTAACTGCGCAATGTTTGACTTGTGCTTTTTATTATTTTATCTAATTTGTATTTTTATTTCTATTTCCCTGTTTTAATTGACTGTTTTTACTGTTTTCAATTGTGTCTTTAATATAAATAAACTGGCCTTGCCTTGTTGATTGCTCTGCTCTGATCAAAGCCTTTGATCTTTGCTCTGATTGCCTTTGATCCTTTGATGTGATTACAGTTACAGATACATGCACACACGCACACACACACACACACACACACACACATTTTGAGGTCATTGGTTGCTGTATAAATAAATACTTGTAAAGGAATGCTTGTTGTAGGTGTGCTCCTTGTATATAATATAGTATCATAACATTACTAGTATTAATTGTTTGAAATCTCTGAAGTATCTCATCATAGTGTACACACACCGGCAGTAGCCCCCGTGGCCCTTTCACAATTTCCCCAGAGGAAATTTTCTAGTTTTTTATGTTACACTGTCTGTCTATCAATGACAGATTCATACGTCCCAATAACAGTCTGAGCTTTCATTTACTGTAAGACCCTCTACGTTTAGAAGATATTACATGACAGGACTGGAATAGAAAGCCAGAAATAGAAGATGAACTCATTTAAAATAAATTGCAGTTGTACTAATGGCTCCCTCTGCTGGTCATGTTGACTCACTGCAGTCGGTACAATTTCTCCTCAAATCTGGTCGACTGCCCAAAGAAGAAAGAAACAACAGAAATAGCTGACTAGCTGGCAACAACAGTTTACACATTTTATTGAATTATGTATTAAAATAAACTAATTAATACAAAATGAATAGGCCCACTGGGCTCAGACCTGTTGGGTTTAAAGTGACAGCTCCCCCGGCCTTCAAAATCTCACTTGAAGAAACACATACAGGGAGAGATTAAAAAACAACCACAACAAGTCTCAAAATGAACACAAACAGACTCAAAATGACTAAAAGAGACACAAAACAACTACAAAGAGACACTGAATTGCCACAAAAAGACATGAAAAAAAAACTACAGATACTCAATATATCAACAAAGACACACAAAACAACTACAAAGATACTCAATATTAGTGATGTGCATTTCAGGCAAAAGTACTAATCGATTTGATATTCGAATATTCGATCATTATGATATTCGTCATATCTCCAAAAGGCCTTTAATTTGACACACATTGACCACATGTCGTGTCAGAGATGAGCACCATCAGTCACACTGTGCTCGGAGATGATAAAAATGTGCGTTCTACATCAGGAAATAAAACAAACCACAACAAAACACATAAGCCGTGTTTCCTTTAGGGGGAAAAGTGGCCACTGGGAAAGTCTTAGGCCACGCCCTCTCAAACGTCCGCTCACTCAGCGTGTCTCTTTGCAAAGAAAATATAAAATCCCCAGAGGGATTTAGAGACTCTGGAGGTGACGTATGGTTTTAGATCGTCGCGTAATCACTTAGCGACAGTTTCGACCTGACTCACAACGTCCACCGCTGATCATAAACAAACCAGCATGGCTAATTATGCACAGAGTCTCCGCTGATCATAAATATTGTGATTGTGAATTGTGAAGCATCACTAACACAGAGTGTCCGGTGCTTGTTGTAAACAAACAGAGGTCACTAAGTGAACACCTCCTGTAGCAGCAGCACATACACACTGTACTGCTACAGAGCTAACTGTTAGCCTGTTAGCACATACACACTGTACTGCTACAGAGCTAACTGTTAGCCTGTTAGCACATACACACTGTACTGCTACTGAGCTAACTGTTAGCGTGTTAGCACATACACACTGTACTGCTACGGAGCTAACTGTTAGCCTGTTAGCACATACACACTGTACTGCTACTGAGCTAACTGTTAGCCTGTTAGCACATACACACTGTACTGCTACGGAGCTAACTGTTAGCCTGTTAGCACTGTGCTACTGTCCACCTCATTCCACGACACCAGACTGAACTATGAAAGGGCAGAAAATCATAATACGTAATCATAATAAAAGCATAATACCTTCAAAATCACATAAAAAAATTATGTGTTATTACCATTTTCTAATTGTGAAATTCATCCTCCTCTTGTCACAAACATTTCTTTTGTAATGCTGTAAAATAGCATGTTTAATACTGTGACTTGTTATCTTGAAACAACCGTTTTGACTGTTGAACGGATGTTTATGAGCACACACTTATGGTCGTGAAGGGTTTTTCCTGCACATTTAACAGCTGCTCTCTGTTTTGCTACTTTTCACTTTCACTTTTGTTAAGTTGAGGCAGAGTAAAAGGCCATCATTTGTTTTGTTAAGACTACAAAACTACTTCTTTCAGGTTAGGGGTAAAAAGTTCCCGGTTAGAGGTTATGAAACATACTTTCAAAGTTAAACAACTACTCATAAATGCCAAAGATGAAGTAGTTATAAGGACGCTGGTTATTTAATATGATGATGCACTGAAGAGGAGTTACATTACTTCACATAACATTGTTTACTTTTGGTTTCACACAGGTCTCCTGTGTTTCTTTGTTTATAACTATTACTATGTTTTAGGTCCATTTTTGCCTTGTTAAATACATTTGAGTATTTACACATTATTAATACAAAGCTATTACTATGTTATTAAAGAGCTGTAATGTAAAGTGCTGCCACTTAAATGATAAATACATCTGTAAAATAATTTAAATACATAAGTTAAGTAGTCAACGTACATAAACAAGACAATGTTCTCACTCTTTACACTATGTTGTCTGACTTTTGGAGTGCTTGCTCTGAGCGTCTTATATCACTTTGACTTGAAATTCATAGTGATAAATAGTGAATAGTGATATATTGTTACATATATCCATAGTTGTACATGTCTATATTTCCATTTTTCTATTTTATTCTATTGTACATATCTCTATTTTACTATTTTACTTCATATTATTCTACATTTTATATTTCTACTTGTTCATATTTTTATCAAGTGATTTTTACTTCTTTCTTTTTTTTACCTGTATTTGTTTACAGAAGTACTTATTCTATTCTCATACAGCAAAACATGACACCAGGCTGGGGTCTGAGTTTTTGTAAGTCACATGGTTGACTATAAACTAAACAGGAAAGTGAAAGTAAGAAACCCTATAAATACCCCTCCTCCATTTCACTGTGGTCAGTCTCTCCAGAGCCACATGAGAAGGTAAGGACCAAATTATGTCGTAAAATATTGTGATTGGGAAACAAAAATGCTATTTGCTTATTTTCTGGTAGTGGTGAACTTGTTTAGTTGATTTGGTTTTAATTTACTACCTAACCCTTATTTTTACTGTTTCATTTTTTTTTTTTTTACTATTGGGACTATTCACTGAATTGAAAAGTAAGAATTTATTTGACTTTTATTTAAAGTTTGTATATTTTGACAAACCTTTTTAGGGAAGCACTGAGAGGAGAGAAAGAGAAACATTTGCAATTCTGATCCGAATTTATCTCTCTCCTGTGTGTTTTTTTAGGTTTTTATTTAAATTTTGCCAGGTGAAAAAAAAGGTTCGCAGCCATGGATTGGTTTGTAAATTTATTTTTACCATCTCCTCCTCGTCGTCGTCGTAGTCCAACGCCACCTCCTCCTCCTAGTGAGTTCCCTTTACTGCAAAGGTTTTTCAAATTCTAATAATGACAACATTCACAAAAGAACAATGCATAATGGCAATGTTTTAATTACAGCTTTGTCTCACTGTATGTTAACATGTGTCATTTTCCTTGTAGAGTGCTTTGATCAGCCATGGAGGACTCTGCCAGAGTGAGTATGAACAAACAGTTTGATGCCCTCTTTTGTGTGGTTTTGCTCCTTAACACACAACTTAAATGGCTGGTGTGTGTTTGTGTGTTTGACAACAATAAAACAATCACTATGTTCCTGTTGTGCATTTAATAATAATACAGGCAAAACAGTATTCAAATCTAATGGTTTTTTTTCTCGTTAATAAACAGCAACAATCAGAGTCTCACCTTTGTGAAAAACTACCAACCTGGGAACAGGGACGTCAGTCGTCTCAGGATTCTGCTTCATGGACCAATCGGTGCCGGCAAGTCCAGTTTCATCAACTCTGTGGACACTGTCTTACAAGGCAGAGTTACCGGTCGAGCTCCGACAGATGCAATCTCTGGGAGAAGCTTCACCACAAAGGTAACTGTTGAATGTGGTGAAAAAGATGTTCCTTAATTCTTCCTTAAGAGTTTCATTAAAAAAAAACGCCATTGTACAGGTACATCTAAAAAATTAGAATATCATGAAAAAGTTCAATATTTTTTGTCAATCATTTCAGAAAGTGAAACTCATACATTATATAGATTCGTTACACATAGAGTGAAATATTTCAAGCCTGTTTTTCTTGTAATTTTGATGATTGTGGCTTAGAGAGAATGAAAACATATAAAAGTAGAATATAGCTGGTGAGTGTAATGTGCTGGTCCTGGGTCAGTGGTGGTTTGGGGCCATGTCCTCTGCTGCTGTTGGTCCACTGGGTTTTATCAAGTCCACAGTCAACATAGGAGGAGGAGGAGGAGGAGGTCCATCTAGCAGGACATTTTAGAGTCTTCATGCTTCCAGCAGCTCTTTGGAGATGCTGCTGGTTTCTTGGCACCTGGCCACACTGGCAAAGGTACCAAAAGATGCTTCAATGACCATGGTGTTACTGGGCTGGACTGGCCAGCAAACTCCCCATAGGAGTCTATGGGCTGTTGTCAAGAGGAAGGTGAGCTGAAGGCTGCTATAAAAGCAACATGGTGCTGTAGGCTGATCTCCTCTATGCCACCAAGTATTAATGCACTAATTCATGATTCAAAAGGAGCCCAACCAAGTATTGATGGAGAGAAATTAACAGACTTTTCAGAAGCCTGACATTTGTGTTTAAAATATCCTTTTTTTTAATTGATCTGATGTAATATTCTAATTTTCTGAGACACTGAGTTTTGTGTTTTCATTATCTCTAAGCCAGAATCATAAAAATTATAACAAAAACTTTTCACACTCTATGTGTAATGAATCTATATAATATACAAGTTTCACTTTCTGAAATAATTGACAAAAAATTTTCAACTTTTTCATGATATTCTAATTTTTACAGATGTACCTGTAGTATTACTGACCAAATGAATGCATTTCCTGTGGAAGTTTGTGAAGAACAAAGTAACATAAGGAATATAGAAATTGGAGGTAGAAATGAACTTTGAGCACTTAGAGTTCTAGTTTGAAAGAGCAGGGCGAAGCAACAAGTCACTCATTTAATTATTTTGAACAGCTTATTTCTAAAAACTTTTCCAATCCTGTATTTTGTCAATGAGGGTTTCTTTGCTGCACACAATTAAGCAAAGTAGATATTTTTGTTCAATATTTTCATACTGTGTAGATTTGCTAAAATTATGCAAATAATTGCACCTTCTGTTTGCAGTACAAGACGTACAAGTTCAAGAAAGCTTCGGGTGGCTTTTATTCTGTCGTTTTCAATGACATCATGGGATTCGAGAAAGCCACCAACACTGGAGTTGATGTGGAAGAGGTCAAACTGGCCCTGAAAGGACATGTTGCAGAAAATCACGAGGTACGATCCTCTCTGAACTCTGATTTCATTTAAAGGTGTCCTGTGGAGTTTTCTACTCAGTAAAGAAAAGACATGTTTCCATTCAGTGTTAACAGTTTCTTGTTCATTTTAATGCCTGGTAAAACTAAAAGAACATTTGTTTGGACACATATGATAACAACAAAAATAGCTGATCAGAGTTTAATTAAAGAGCTGATATCTAGCCATTTTTCATGGTTTTCTTGATAATAACCATAATCATTATCAAGAAAACCATGGAAAAGATATCAGCTCTTAAATTAAATTCTTATCAGCTATTTTTGTTGTTATCATCATATTTGTCCTAACAAATTTACCCTTAGTTGTACCAGGCAATAAAATGAACAAGAAATTGAAGAAAAAGGGTGGTCTACTAATTTTTTCCATGACTACATGTGTTGTGGGCCCACCCCCGCAGAGTAGGGCATAGGGGTCGGGTGCAGTGTGAGTCGGGCAGCAGGCGAAGGAGGGTACCTGGGACGTGGAACGTCACCTCTCTAGCGGGGAAAGAGCCCGAGCTTGTGCAGGAGGTGGAGCGTAACCAGCTAAAAATAGTTGGGCTCACCTCCACGCATAGCCTGGGCTCTGGAACCAAACTCCTGGAGAGCGGCTGGACTCTCTCCTTTTCCAGAGTTGCCCAGGGTGAAAGGTGCCGGGCGGGTCTGGGGATACTCACAAGCCCCCGGCTGAGCGCCGCTGTGTTGGAGTTCTCCCCGAGGAACCAGAGGAGGAGAAGGTCTCGGACTGTTGTCTTTGCTTATGCACCGAGCAGCAGTTCGGAGTACCCGGCCTTCTTGGAGTCTCTGGGTGGAGTCCTGGAAGGGGAACCACCTGGGGACTCTATAGTTCTTCTGGAAGACTTCAACGCTCACGATGATGGTACCTGGAGGAGGTGATTGGGAGGAACGGCCCGATCTGAACCAGAGTGGTGTTCTGTTATTGGGCTTCTGTGGTAGTCATGGTTTGTCCATAACAAACACCATTTTCGAACATAGAGTTGTTCATAAGTGTACCTGGTACTAGAGCAAGATTGATGATAGATTTCATTATCGTATCGTCAGATCTGTGGCTGCATGTTCTGGACACTCGGGTGAAGAGAGGAGCAGAGCTGTCAGCTGATCACCACCTGATGGTGAGGTGGATCAGGTGGCGGGGGAGGCTGCTGGACAGACCTGGCAACCCAAACGTGTAGTGAGGGTGAACTGTAAACGTCTAGCGGAGGCCCCTGTCTGCAGGGTCTTCAACTCACACCTCCAGAAGAATTTCTCCAGCATCCCGGGTGAGGCTGGGGACATGGAGTCAGAATGGGCCACGTTCAAAGCCTCAATTGTTGACGCGACTGGTAGGAGCTGTGGCCTGAAGGCCGTTGGTGCCTGTCGTGGCGGCAACCCAAGAACCGGAGGCCGTCAGGCTGAAGAAGGAGGCCTTTCGGTCTTGGCTGGCTGAGGGGTCTCTGGAAGCAGCAGACAGGTACCGTTCAGCCAGAAGGGCTGAAGCTGCGGCGGTCGCTGAAGCAAAAACTCGGGTATGGGAGGAATTCGGGGAGGCCATGGAGGAGGACTTTTGGTCGGCCTCAAAGAGGTTCTGGAAAACCGTCATGCGACTTGGGCGTGACCCAAGCTGTGTTCAGCGGGGGAGGAGACCTGCTGACCCAACCTGGGGATGTCCTCAGACGGTGGAAAGAACACTTTGAGGAACTCCTTAATCCAGCCAACACGTCCTCTGTGGAGGAGGCAGAGTCTGAAGACTAAGGGGAAGACTCATCAGTATCCCTGGCAGAAGTCACCGAGGTAGTTAAAAAGCTGCCCGGCGGCAAGGCACCAGGGTTGGATGAGATTCGCCCTGAGATGCTGAAGGCTCTGGACACTGTTGGGCTGTCATGGCTGAGGTCTGGGACAGTGCCAGAGGAGTGGCAGACCGGGGTGGTGGTTCCCATTTTTAAAAAGGGACTGGAGGGTGTGTTCCAATTACTGTGGAATCACACTCAGCCTCCCCGGGAAAGTCTACTCCAGGGTTCTGGAAAGGAGGCTCCGGCCGATTATCGAACCTCAGATTCAGGAGGAACAATGCAGCTTCCGTCCTGGCCATGGAACAACGGACCAGCTCTTTACCCTTTCGAGACTTCTGGAGGGGTCATGGGAGTTTGCTTATCCAGTCTACATGTGTTTTGTGGACTTGGAGAAGGCTTACGACGTGTCCCTCTGGGAGTCTTGTGGGGGGTACTGCGGGAATATGGGGTATTCGTCGTTGCTATAGCTACCCGGTCCCAATATAACCAAAGTGAGAGCTGTGTCCGCATACTCGGTACAACGTCAAACACGTTCCCGGTGGGTGTTGGCCTCCGCCAGGGTTGCCCCTTGTCTCAGATTCTGTTGGTGGTCTTCATGGACAGGACCTCAAGGTGCAGCCGGGGGGAGGAAGGGATCCGGTTTGGTGACCTTAGAATTGCATTTCTACTTTTTGCAGATGATGTGGTTCTTTTGGCTTCATCAGATCGGGACCGGGTTCTCTGCCGGAAAAAACGGTGGACTGCCCCCTCTGGGTGGGGAGAGGTACTGCCTCAAGTGAAGGAGTTCAAGTATCTCGCGGTCTTGTTCACAAGTGAGGGTAGAAGGGAGTGTGTTGAAGAAGGAGCTGAGCCGGAAGGCAAAGCTCTCGATTTACCGGTCGATCTACATTCCAACCCTCACCTATGGTCATGAACTTTGGGTAGTGACCCAAAGAACGAGATATATCTCTCGCCTGGCCTGGGAACGCCTCGGGGTCCCCCAGGAGGAGCTGGACGTTGTGGCTGGGGAGAGGGACGCCTGGAATGCCCTGCTTAGCCTGCTGCCCCCACGACCTGGCCCTGGATAAGCAGAGGAAAATGGATGGATGTGTTGTTATGGGTGGTATTGACAAAAGACCTTTTCTGTTGTTTAGGTTGGAAATCTTATTGAAAAAGCGACATACTCAAAGAAAAATTGCTCCATAGCACTAGAGGGCAAAACCTCCACAGGCTGCCTTTAATTTATTTATCTTTTACTAAACGGTCACCCATAAAGTTGGAACAATTTGTTTTCAGACACAATCTGTTAATATTGGTTTCATTTTCATTGTGATGTGTTTGTTAGAGATTGAGTAATGCAATTTTGAGATGATATATACTTTATCTGTCAAGAATAAATCACATTGTCACAATCATTTCATGGAAAGGGGTAAAAAAAATATTTCATTCCAACTTCAGGGCGGCCGTGTATTTTGCACAAAACACAATTCACATTTTCACTTCAAAATAAATTGCATTGCAAAAAAGACATTATTTGACTGAATCTTTATCGTTTCGTAGTTCAATGCCCAACGGCGGTTGATGGCGGGTGATAGCGGTTACAGGTCATCTCCCACTCTGGCTGACAAAGTTCAAGTCCTGGTTTGTGTCATTCCTGCCGACCAAATAAATATAGTAGCTAAAGAAGTTGTGGAGAAGCTAAGAGATGTCAGACTCGCAGCCAGTGACATGGGTAAGGATTTTACTCTGTGTCGACTAATGGTGTCATATTGGGGTTTATGGTTACAAATAAATGCAAAAAAACACTGATTAGGTTTCTGTCTTGACAGGAATTCCCCAACTGGTTATTATCACCAAAGTGGATGAAGCCTGTCCTGAGGCGAAAAGAAATCTGAAGAATGTCTACAAGAGCATTTACCTGAAGGAACTGGTGGGTTTCTATTGGTGTTTGGTATCATGTGATCACTCAATTCAAATATTATTTACATCCTAAATTCGAAACAGACTAAAGTCCATCTGTCTGACTAACTTTTCCAGCATTTTTAAAAATGTAATTCAGTAGTGATTCGTGTTTTGTTTCCGTATTCAATGAAATAATTGAATGATGAGATAATACATGGACACTATTTTTTTTTTATTTTAAATATTGAAATGTTTAAAAAGTTTTCAGAATTTTAGCATGAAAAAATCTCCTTTGGTCACCACCTTGCTGTGTAACTGAAATGCTGTTACTTTAACACTCAGGTCGACAAATGCCACCTCTTATTGGGGATTCCAGTGAACTGCATCTTTCTTGTGAAGAACTACTGTTCAGAAGTCGAGCCCAACGATGTGACTGATGCTCTGATACTGAGCGCACTGAAGCAGATGGTTAACTTTGGTGACGACTACGTCAGCTACCTCGAGTAGACCTGCTGCTGCTGAGGCAAACACATTCTCATGAATGGGTTTGTATGATTCCCCACAAAAAGTAGCGCACTGAAATTTGTATCATACATTAAGTTTACATTAAGCTTAGGTGCCAACAGCAGAGTTAATGTGAGGAAAAAAGAACAGGGTTAGGGTTATAAAAGCTACTTCTGTACACAACTTCCAACGGGACACGAACACCAGCCTCCAGGTCTGCAGGTCTCCTGTTGTTCTGGCCTCAGGCATTAAAAACATTTTTTGCTGACTGGGCTGCTGGTGTTTGTGAGATCCATCCACCACAGCTTCCACCCGCCCTACAGGCGCCTACATGGCTATAATTCTACCCCACCAGAGAAAATCTATGCAATTTGTAGAAAAGCTACACATTCCAGGGCATTACTTTTGGTAGGAAATCATACAAACCCTTCATGAGAGCATTCTGCTGAGACAAACCTTGAATGATTAAGACATGAAATAAAATAACTTCAGTGTTATCTGCATGTTTTTTTCCCATTTCGCTTTGAGTGTTAACTGTATTGTAAGGCCTGCAAGACATTTTTTATAAGTTTGAATTCAAAAGGCAGACTTTCAAATTTGTCCTGTAGAAGATAGTCGACATCATTCATGATGGCCACTGGTATTGTCTTCTTAATAAAGAAAGAAAAGGGTCATGCTTGCAAGCTATAAGGAAATTATGACAGTTCTTGGATTTTTTAAAAAACAAAATAGCCACAATTGGCAAAAATGTCCTCATGCATGTTTTTAGCTGTTTTTCATTTTTTATTTTACTAATACTCTGTTGCAGTTATATTGTTTGATTCCACATTTGTTTGCACTGCCAAGTTGGTTCACACTACACTACCACCTGAGTTCTTTATTGTTGTCACAATGTATCTTTACTGTAATGAATAAAGTATGAATAAGCTTTACAAAACCTGATGCTGGATCTTTTCCTTTGCTGAAACATGAATTCTAATGATATATGTGACGAGGCATCAAACTGTGGAGTGATATTTAGCAATCAATGTTACATTCATAATTCAGGGACATTCACCAACAAACATATCATTTAAAAAATAAAAGCAGATTTCATCTGCTGATTGTCTGATCGTCTTATATTGCTTTAATTTGAAGTGAAGAGTGACAACACAATAAAAGACTTTGATTTATGACATTTCATTACACTAGTCTGCTGTCTGAGTTCTAGTAAGTCACATGGTTGGCTATAAACTAAACTTAAAAGCTGATTCTGATGATTGTCTTTCAGTGCTTGTACTTGATAATTGTTTTATCAATGATAAATTGATATAGTGATATTGTTTTTAAGAGTGTTTTTAAAACAATGTTTTACTTCATAAAACATTGTTTACTTTTGGTTTCACACAGATATCCTATGTTTCTTTGTTTATAACTATTACTATGTTTTAGGCCCATTTTTGCTCTGTTACATAGTTTCAGTATGTACACATTTTAATACAAAGCTATTACCATGTTATTAAAGAGTTGTACTTTCTACTTTCTATTAAAGTGCTGCCAAAATATGTACATCTGTAAAATAAGTTAAAAACACAGGTTAAGTAGTCAATGTACATAAATAAGACAATGTTAACTTTCTCACTCTTTACACTATGTCGTCTGACTTCTGGAGTGCTTGCTCTGAGCCTCTTATATTACTTTGCTTGAAATAAAAGCTGATAACACAGCAAAAATATTTGGTTTATGACATCTCATGACACCAGGTTGGGCCGTTGTTGTAAGTCACAAGGTTGGCTATAAACTAAACACAAAAGTGAAAGCAAGAATGTCTGGTCTTGAAGTCTTGAAAATGCACCTGCAAAAGTCTTTAAAATATGCCTGAAAAAAAATTCAAAATGTACCTGGAAAAGTCTTCAAAATACACCTGCAAAAGTCTTCAAAATGCACCTGGAATAGTCTTGAAGATGCACCTGTAAAAGTCTTAAATTGCGCCTGAAAAAAAACCTTCAATATGAAACTACTCTTTTCCTTTTTATGTTTTAAAGTTTAACATGTGCACCTTTATACCTCTTGAAAATGCACCTGCAAAAGTCTTGAAAATGCACCTGCAAAAGTCTTGAAAATGCGCCTGCAAAAGTCTTGAAAACGCACCTGGAAAAGTCTTGAAAATGCACCTGGAAAAGTCTTGAAAATGCACCTGCAAAACTCTTGAAAATGCACCTGCAAAACTCTTCAAAATGCACCTGCAAAAAATGTCTTCAAAATGCACCTGTGAAAGTCTTGAAAATGCACCTGGAAAAGTCTTGAAAATGCGCCTGCAAAAGTCTTCAAAATTCACCTGCAAAAGTCTTAAAAATGTACCTGGAAAAGTCTTCAAAATGTGCCTGCAAAAGTCATGAAAATGTACCTGCAAAAGTCTTGAAAATGCACATGCAAAAGTCTTAAAATGCGCCTGAAAAAAACTTCAAAATGCAACTCGAAATGAAACTTTACTCTTTTCCTTTTTATGTTATTAAAGTTTAACATGTGCACCTTTATACCTCTTGAAAATACACCTGGAAAAGTCTTGGAAATGCACCTGCAAAAAGTCTTCAAAATGCACCTGTGAAAGTCTTCAAAATGCACCTGTGAAAGTCTTGAAAATGCACCTGCAAAAGTCTTGAAAATTAATCTGCAAAAGTCTTGAAAATGCACCTGCAAAAGTCTTGAAAATGTACCTGGAAAAGTCTTGAAAATGTACCTGGAAAAGTCTTTAAAATGCGCCTGCAAAAGTCATGAAAATGCACATGCAAAAGTCTTAAAATGCGCCTGAAAAAAACTTCAAAATGCAACTCGAAATGAAACTTTACTCTTTTCCTTTTTATGTTATTAAAGTTTAACATGTGCACCTTTAGACCTCTTGAAAATGCACCTGCAAAAATCTTGGAAATGCACCTGGAATATTCTTGAAAATACACCTGGAAAAGTCTTAAAAATGCGCCTGAAAAAGTCTTAAAAAGTGCTTGACCTCAAATGTGTTAAAGTTAAATCATATTACTGAATGCCAAATTAAGGAGACTTTCTGTTTTCTTCCAGTAATACTTTGACACCAAGTCCTAACCTTCAAACAGGCCAAAAAGAAGCGAGTACAGGCCAAAATGTCCCCACTATCCGAACATGTCCTCACTCTGTTGGTTAAAAAATGCACCTGCAAAACTCTTCAAAATGCACCTGCAAAAAATGTCTTCAAAATGCACCTGTGAAAGTCTTGAAAATGCACCTGGAAAAGTCTTGAAAATGCGCCTGCAAAAGTCTTCAAAATTCACCTGCAAAAGTCTTAAAAATGTACCTGGAAAAGTCTTCAAAATGTGCCTGCAAAAGTCATGAAAATGTACCTGCAAAAGTCTTGAAAATGCACATGCAAAAGTCTTAAAATGCGCCTGAAAAAAACTTCAAAATGCAACTCGAAATGAAACTTTACTCTTTTCCTTTTTATGTTATTAAAGTTTAACATGTGCACCTTTATACCTCTTGAAAATACACCTGGAAAAGTCTTGGAAATGCACCTGCAAAAAGTCTTCAAAATGCACCTGTGAAAGTCTTCAAAATGCACCTGTGAAAGTCTTGAAAATGCACCTGCAAAAGTCTTGAAAATTAATCTGCAAAAGTCTTGAAAATGCACCTGCAAAAGTCTTGAAAATGTACCTGGAAAAGTCTTGAAAATGTACCTGGAAAAGTCTTTAAAATGCGCCTGCAAAAGTCATGAAAATGCACATGCAAAAGTCTTAAAATGCGCCTGAAAAAAACTTCAAAATGCAACTCGAAATGAAACTTTACTCTTTTCCTTTTTATGTTATTAAAGTTTAACATGTGCACCTTTAGACCTCTTGAAAATGCACCTGCAAAAATCTTGGAAATGCACCTGGAATATTCTTGAAAATACACCTGGAAAAGTCTTAAAAATGCGCCTGAAAAAGTCTTAAAAAGTGCTTGACCTCAAATGTGTTAAAGTTAAATCATATTACTGAATGCCAAATTAAGGAGACTTTCTGTTTTCTTCCAGTAATACTTTGACACCAAGTCCTAACCTTCAAACAGGCCAAAAAGAAGCGAGTACAGGCCAAAATGTCCCCACTATCCGAACATGTCCTCACTCTGTTGGTTAAAAACTTTCCGGTCCTCATTATGTAGAACGTAAGTACACACACACACTTGAATAACATTGTTTGTAGGAATGGATTGGTGTGATAGAAGGAGTTGAGGAAATGAAGCTTGTATTCAGACTGTTCATATGTGTACACTACTGTATTTTTCATGTGAAACATTTAATGTGTTTCTTATCAGCAAAAGGAGGCGTTCAAAAAGAGATGGTTTATTTTGGGAGATAATGAAAACACAAAACTCAGTGTCTCAGTATAAAGTAGAATATAGCTGGTGAGTGTAATGTGCTGGTCCTGGGTCAGTGGTGGTTTGGGGCCATGTCCTCTGCTGCTGTTGGTCCACTGGGTTTTATCAAGTCCACAGTCAACATAGCAGCCATCTAGCAGGACATTTTAGAGGAGGAGGAGGAGGAGGAGGAGGTCCATCTAGCAGGACATTTAGAGGAGGAGGAGGAGGAGGAAGTCCATCAAGCAGGACATTTAGAGGAGGAGGAGGAGGAGGAAGTCCATCTAGCAGGACATTTTAGAGGAGGAGGAGGAAGTCCATCTAGCAGGACATTTTAGAGTCTTCATGCTTCCAGCAGCTCTTTGGAGATGCTGCTGGCCAGGTGCCAAAAGCTGCTTCAGTGACCATGGTGTTACTGGGCTGGACTGGCCAGCAAACTCCCCGTAGGAGTCTATGGGCTGTTGTCAAGAGGAAGATGAGAGCCACCAGATGAGCTGAAGGCTGCTATAAAAGCAACATGGTGCTGTAGGCTGATCTCCTCCTAAAAATCTTGATGAAATGGGAAACCATAACAGGCGCCACTAGAAAGGTTGACTCAGTAGCATGCAGATCTCCACCTGTCTGTCTGACGGCATGTGGGTGTTTCCAGAATGTATGCATGACCGTAGTGGGGGAAAAAGTAGGGGAGACAATATGCAGATTGCATTATCAAATATGAAATAAGAGTAGATCAACTATATGGATGCAAACCTGGGACACAATGTTCACAAAGAACAGATAGTATTTGAGCTTTGGAGGAGCGATGGAGGGAGGATGGATAAATTACACTGCTTTCCTCTTTGAATTCCACTTTTTTGTCCCACTGATGCTTTTTAAGTTATCTGCCTTTAATTCTCAGACTTTTTTTTTTTAATTTTTCAGACTATAAACTGTGTCAACTCTTTAGATGAGCTTCCTTGTACTAGTGTGGTTTTCTGATGTGCCACAAAGCTAGTTTATCACACTTAAATCTTAAATCTTAAAAAGATCATATGAGGAAACTGGAACTTTACACAAACAAGTGACTTCTTTGCTTTGAGTATATCTACTGATGTCTGGCTCATCAAGCATGTAAATTACTTGAAGAGGAAGGAATTGGATGTATTTTTAACAACTTGACTTCTGCTTTCTGCTTTCAGAAAACAGAGAAATGTTAACTTGCCAAGACAACTTTCTTTTTCAAGTGCTTTTGACTCATTTGCTCCTTTACGTTTTTCACCTGCAGACTTGTTTTATTGACTTTGATTCTCACAGAGATTTGCGAGGAGCAGTCATGAGATTAACAGCAGCAGCAGCATGTGGAGTTCTTGTCCTTCTCCTCACTGTACCAGGTATTTGTACAGCTATTTTTTTTATTATTACAAAATGTGAATATTAAATTCAGCCATTCTGTGCTCGGAGTGTAGATTTTACATGTGAAGTGCTGCAATGCACAATTGAAGTGCACTCAGTACTTCTGCTCGGGTGTATGGACATGTCTGTGTCCGATTCTTGGCATGGTTTGTGAATTTTCTCATATCTCAATTAAAATATAGTAAGACGGTACAAGTGTATTTAAAGAGACAATAAAGACAATTGAAACAAGCAATTAAAATGATTAAAACCATATTGGTTGTATTTTTAGAAAGCTGGACAGACAGAGGAGTAAACTATGTTTGTTCTCTGTTATTGTCGTAGAAAATCTTCAAAGAAAAACACTTGACGACCAGGTAGATTTGAATTACAGCCTTGTGTGGGATTTATTGTAGGTATCAAAAACAGATACAGATGCTAAAGGTGACAGACAACTCCAAAGATCAGAACAGTAGTCTAGTTGTAATTTCTTGAACACAGATATGTTGAGTACAAGAATCAAATTGACCAAAAAATGACACAAAACGATAAAAAAAAAAGACACAAAATGACCAAAAAATTACATAAAATTAAGCAAAAAAGGACTCTAATTGACCACAAAATGACCAAAAATGACCACAAAAACACACAAATTGGCCAAAAAAGACACAAAATGACCAAAAAAAACACAAAATGGCCCAAAAAAGAAACAAAATGACTAAAAAAAGACAAAAAATGACAAAAAAAAGGAAACAAAATGACCAAAAAAGACACAAAATAATCAAAAAAAGACACAAAAAATTACTAAAAAAACACAAAATGACCAAAAAAGACACAAATTGACCACAAAATGTTCAAAAAAAGATACAAAATGACTAAAAAAAGACATAAAATGACCAAAAAAAGGAAACAAAATGACCAAAAAAGACACAAAATAATCAAAAAAAGACACAAAAAGACCAAAAAAGACATAAAATGACCAAAAAAAGACATGAAATGATGAAAAAAAGGACACAAAGTGTCCAAAAAAGACACAAAGTGACAAAAAAAGACAAAATGACCAAAAAAAGACACAAAGTGACCAAAAAAAGACACAAAATGACCAAAAAAAGACACAAAAAATTACTAAAAAAACACAAAATGACCAAAAAAGACACAAATTGACCACAAAATGATCAAAAAAGATACAAAATGACTAAAAAAAGACAAAATGACCAAAAAAAGGAAACAAAATGACCAAAAAAGACACAAAATAATCAAAAAAAGACACAAAATGACCAAAAAAGACATAAAATGACCAAAAAAAGGACACAAAGTGACAAAAAAAGACAAAATGACCAAAAAAAGACACAAAGTGACCAAAAAAAGACACAAAATGACAAAAAAAAGACACAAAAAATTACTAAAAAAACACAAAATGACCAAAAAAGACACAAATTGACCACAAAATGATCAAAAAAAGATACAAAATGACTAAAAAAAGACATAAAATTACCAAAAAAAGGAAACAAAATGACCAAAAAAGACACAAAATAATCAAAGAAAGACACAAAATGACCAAAAAAGACATAAAATGACCAAAAAAAGACATAAAATGACCAAAAAAAGGACACAAAGTGACCAAAAAAAGACACAAAGTGGCCAAAAAAAGACACAAAATGACGACAAAATGACCAAAAAAAGACACAAAGTGACCAAAAAAAGACACAAATTGACCACAAAATGATCAAAAAAAGATACAAAATGACTAAAAAAAGACATAAATGACCAAAAAAAGGAAACAAAATGACCAAAAAAGACACAAAATAATCAAAAAAAGACACAAAATGACCAAAAAAGACATAAAATGACCAAAAAAAGGACACAAAGTGTCCAAAAAAAGACACAAAGTGGCCAAAAAAAGACACAAAATGACAAAAAAAGACAAAATGACCAAAAAAAGACAAAATGACCAAAAAAATACACAAAATGACCAAAAAAGACACAAATTGACCACAAAATGATCAAAAAAAGATACAAAATGTCCAAAAAGACACAAAATGACCAGAAAACACACAAAATGACCAAAAAAGACACAAATTGACCACAAAATGATAAAAAAAACAACAACATACAAAATGTCCAAAAAAAGACACAAAATGACCAAAAAAGACACAAAAAGACCAAAAAAAACCTTTGAGAACTTTAACCTTTAAAAGGCTTTAAAATTTTCACTTCATCAAAGTTTATTTGAACATTTTAATTATTTTAAAATGTCTTGTTCAGCGTTTGGTTGTACTAAAAGACACTAAAGATTCAAATGTTTGATTTTTAGTTTTAGTTTTAACAGTTTGTTTTGATATACACCCGTCCTCACGCCTCCCCACTCCAAATATGGTCTCTTCCGGTCTCAAGATACATAGATGACGACAGCAGTAACGCTGAACTCGATGCTTCAAACGGGCATTCAGTCCATTATTTAGATACAGGCTGTGGTTTTAATCAGTCTCTGAGGTAACTCAAGGAAGGAGACCCAGGTTTACATACTGAAGCTTTTCCACTAAATATTCAACTCCGTCCTCTGATCTGCACTGCAAAAATGTCCCGTTGTTTTTACAGAAATAAACTGTCAGCTGTGGTTACTAGAATATTTCCGTAAAAAATACAGAACATATGTCAACATCTTTACAGAACAACTTCTACATTTTACATCCTAAAACTGTAGTAATTTAAAAAAAAATACATTTTAAAGTTGTAGATTATAGCGTCCTTTACTGCTAATTTAACAGGATGATGCTGCTTTTATACTAATTATTTATGCAACATTATGCACAAGTAAAACTTACAAGTTGTTCTGTGAAGTTGTTTACATTTGTACTGTATTTTTTGCAGAATTATTCTGGGAACCACAGCCGACATTTTTTTTTTCCTGTAAAAGCAACAGAATTATTTACAGTGTGACTTTGACTGTGGTCTCTCATGTCCTCTGTGTTACAGCAATGCAGGGTGAAAACGGCTGGGGAGTGACTTACTCTTCTTCTCAGATCTGTGGCTTAACAGGATCAACAGTTGACATACGCTGCACCTACAGATACCCAAACAGGAAACACAATTCATATACTTCAGTTCGGAATGCTTTCTGGTTTAGAGAGAGTAAAACTCAACCTGTGGATCTGAAGAAGGTCTCAGATTACAAGAATCGTGTGCAGTACAGTTCTAACAACAACAACTGCGCTCTGAGTATCACAGGCCTGAGAGAGAGCGACTCAGCTGAGTACAAGTTCAGGTTCATAACAGACATTTCAACAGGGAAATACACTGGTTCACCTGGAGTCACTCTGTCTGTCACAGGTAACACCTTCACTGGAAATCAGTTACTTTCAAATGTTTGTTCTGTAGGAAACATTACATTCATGCATATGTTGACAGTTGATTTGATAATAACATTTCTGTATGGCGTCATATTTGAGTCAAAAGTCGCGCGAGCGATAACACATCTGCACGCGCATTTATTTCGTGTCGCCAAAGATTTCAACTGCCGCGCGCACTTGTTTGATCTTCGCGCACATTGCAGCAAGCAGATTCTCCCCCATGCTCGCTCGCGGTGGAGCTCTTGACCACGAGTTCAAGGACAATTAGGAAGAAAACAAATAAAAAGCTTTTAACTCAAATATATATTACATATTTCTTCCACAAATAGGCCTATTTCATTTTCATTTTCATTTTTTAAATTATTCCATTATTTAATGAGGGCCCAGTTCTGGATCTCGCGAATTCACGCGTAATGAAGTGATATAACCGGAAGAGAATCAACATCTCCTCATTAATGACTCGAGACAAATCCAGCGACTCGGTCTTAACGAGCGCTAACGAGGTCGGCCGGCTTGTTAACAAGAGCCTCTTGTTAACAAGCCGGCCGACCTCGTTAGCTGCAGTTAGCTACAGTTAGCTCTGTAGCAGTACAGTGTGTATGTGCTAACAGGCTAACAGTTAGCTCTGTAGCAGTACAGTGTGTATGTGCTAGCAGGCTAACAGTTAGCTCTGTAGCAGTACAGTGTGTATGTGCTAGCAGGCTAACAGTTAGCTCTGTAGCAGTACAGTGTGTATGTGCTAACAGGCTAACAGTTAGCTCTGTAGCAGTACAGTGGGTATGTGGTGCTGCTGCAGGAGGTGTTCACTTAGCGATCTCTGTTTGTTTCATAGACTGTATATAAATAAACTTCAGGTCTGTCCCCGCCCATCATGACGTCTTCAAGTTGTGAAATACGTTAACCTGAGGTACTTTATTTTGAAAACAAAAGTCCTCGCTCCGCGCTAGCAGAGCTCCACTGCGAGTGAGCACGGGGGAGAATCTGCTTCACGCGGTTGCTGAATATGTGCGCGAAGATCAAAAAAGTGCGCGCGGCAGTTGAAATCTGCGAGCGTGACACGAAATAAATGCGCTTGCAGATGTGTTATCGACTTTTGACTCAAATATGACGCCATATTTCTGCTGGTAAATCACAGACCCACAGCTCTTCATAGATGTGAGGAGATCAACAGTAAATGGGTATCCCACCTGGACAGAGCTGACCTGCCTCAACAAGTGTCCGCTGCCTGATCGCTACTCTTACATCTGGTACAAGAATGGACAGAAAGTTGAAGATAAAAAAGTTTATTTTCATCCGAACCCATTAGATCCTGCAGACAACTATTCTTGTGCTGTACAAGGACACGAGATGTTCCCCTCGCCTGCAGTGTGTGAGTTCACTTCTGTTTGTTTCAGCCAAATAATCCAGAAGTCAAGTTTTAGTGTCTGCATGGACACTGTGTGTTTGTGATTTCAAAACTGTAATTCCCCTTCCAAGCCTTTTTGTTAGCACTACCTCCACACAAATAGTAATATTATTATTATTATTATTATTTAGCTTTAACACAGGTGTTAAATTTGAGTAAGGTGCAAAAAGTCTGCGAGCAGTCTTATGCAGTTAAAGATTATTATGTTAGTTTGGTTGGTTTGTGGACACTCTGCTTTTTGTGGGAAAGAAAAAAAAAAGAAAGGTAAACGGAGGTTTTTTTTTCTATTATTGCCACAGTTCACTCACATGACAAATCACAGAAAAGGGGAGGAAATAAACAAATAGAACAGCATGCAGACAAGGAATACACCAAATAAAGAAATAATAATAATAATAATAATAATAATAATAATAAAAATAAAATTAAAATAAAATTACAATTAAAATAAAAAATAAATAAAAATTAAAATAAAATTAAATAAAATTAAAAATAGTAAATTACCACTGTGTTACCTATACATCTTGGGGGGGTTGATAAATCTGAGCAAGGTGCAAAACGTCCGTTTAACTTTCTGTAGCTTCTCTCTGGTTTAATGCTTCTCTTTAGGATACAAAAAATAAAAAAATTATAACTCTCTTATCTGAAAGTTCACATATGTTTAAATCTCCTCCAGATGCTCCAAAGCTTCCCTCAGTGTCAGTGAGTCCCTCTGCTGAGACAGTGGAGAACAGTTCAGTTACTCTGACCTGCAGCAGTGATGCTAACCCAGCAGCTAACATTACCTGGTACAAGGAGAATGGAAATCAAACTCATCAGCTTCTCAGTGAACGACAGCTTGTCCTCAGCTCCATCCAGTCCTCTGGCTCTGGACAGTATCACTGCACAGCTGAGAACAAGCTGGGGAGGAAGACATCAGGAAACCTCTTCATTGATGTCAAATGTGAGTAAAATGCAGATTGTAAGCAACACTTACATCACATCTGTCCTATTTTTTTGCTCTTTATTAATCCTTGTGCGCCCCTTGAGAAAATGTTCATGTATTACCCTTGGTGTTCACTTCTTAAAAAGTGCTATAAAATATATATGAATTTCTTTTTCACTTTCAATGCATGAAATCTTTTGACTAACTTCAGTCCTGATCATTACTATAAAATTTACATGCATTTTTTAAAATAATTTTAATGCCCTTTTAGGAATGTTAACCCACATGTTTTAAATGGTAAAAACACAAAATATGAAATATTTCAACCTGGTCTCACAGGAATCCGTGGAATAGCCACGGAATCACTCAAATTTCCGTGAAACTGACACGGATTTCGCTACAATGCAAGTTAATGACAGTCATATCCCGTGGCTATTCCATGGATATTTGTTCCTATTGGTTTGTTCCAAGTCACGTGACTTTCAAGGTTCCAGCGGTCAGAACAAAAAACATGGCGGACAGTTGTGTTTTATTTTGAAATCTCCGTGATCCTCTGTGTATTTGACGGATCAAACCTTCGCCCATTACATGCCTTGTGCCTGAGGTTGATTTGCTGACCAACATATTATTCTGTTGCACCGGGAGACACTAATGTTGACAAAGTGACGACTTAAGATCAGATTTGTCCACTGTTTTATTTTGTAATCTACCGGATGTGGTGCAATCTCATTGAATCGCGCTTCACTGTAAATGCCTCGGGCTCCATTCCATTTCATGAGCAGACCAGTTGGCGCTGCTCTCCTGTTTTATTTAAAATATCTTCATTAAACAAACACTGTTGTCTTTTTTTAGCATAGATAATACACCATCCATTCATCCATTCTCGTCCGCTTATCCGGGGCCGGGTCGCGGGAGCAGCAGGCTTAGTAGGGCATTCCAGTCGCCCCTCTCCCCAGCCACAACGTCCAGCTCCTCCTGGACCCCGAGGCGTTCCCAGGCCAGGCGAGAGATATAATCCCTCCACCGTGTTCTGGGTCTTCCCCGGGGCCTCCTACCAGTTGGACGTGCCCGGAACTCCTCTAACGGGGGGCGCCCGAGAGGATCCTTACCAGATGCCCAAACCACCTCAACTGGCTCCTTTCGACGCAAAGGAGCAGCGGCTCTACTCCGAGCTCCCTCCGGATGTCTGAGCTCCTCACCCTATCTCTAAGGCTGAGCCCAGCCACCCTACGGAGGAAGCTCATTTCGGCCGCTTGTACCTGCGATCTCGTTCTTTCGGTCACTACCCAAAGCTCATGACCATAGGTGAGGGTTGGGACGTAGATGGAGCGGTAAATCGAGAGCTTTGCCTTCAGGCTCAGCTCCTTCTTCACCACAATGGTCCGGTACAACGCCCGCATCACTGCTGACGCCGCACCAAACCGCCTATCCATCTCACGCTCCGTTCTACCCTCACTCGTGAACAAGACCCCAAGATACTTGAACTCCTTCGCTTGAGGCAGTACCTCTCTCCACCCAGAGGGGGCAGTCCACCGTTTTCACCGAGAGAACCATGGCCTCAGACTTGGAGGTGCTGACTCTCATCCCAACCGCTTCGCACTCGGCTGCAAACCGCCTCAGTGAGTGCTGGAGGTCTCGGCTTGATGAAGCCAAAAGAACCACATCATCTGCAAAAAGGAGAGATGCAATTCTGAGGTCACCAAACCGAATCCCTTCCTCCCCCCGGCTGAGCCTTGAGATCCTGTCCATGAAGACCAGGAACAGAATCAGAGACAAGGGGCAACCCTGGCGGAGGCCAACATCCACCGGGAACGTGTTTGACGTTGTGCCGAGTATGCGGACACAGCTCTCACTTTGGTTATATTGGGACCGGATAGCTCGTAGCAACGAGCCCGGTACCCCATATTCCCGCAGTACCCCCCACAAGACTCCCCGAGGGACACGGTCATAAGCCTTCTCCAAATCCACAAAACACATGTAGACTGGATGGGCAAACTCCCATGACCCCTCCAGGAGCCTCGAAAGGGTAAAGAGCTGGTCGGTTGTTCTACGGCCAGGACGGAAGCCGCATTGTTCCTCCTGAATCTGAGGTTCGACAATCGGCCGGAGCCTCCTTTCCAGCACCCTGGAGTAGACTTTACGGGGAGGCTGAGAAGTGTGATTCCACGGTAATTGGAACACACCCTCCGGTCCCTTTTTAAAAATGGGAACCACCACCCCGGTCTGCCACTCCACTGGCACTGTCCCAGACCTCCACGTGACACTGAAGAGGCTAATACACATGCAGTATAATTATTTATTAGACAGTGTGTGATATTCGATATATTGGGTAGAAATAGGTTTTCACAACCCTAACCCTAACCCTAAAACGGAAGAACTACAACTATGGTGCTGATGTCGACATAAGTACTGAAGAGAGGTCTAGGGAGTTGTAGTTTTTTTTTATAAAACAGGGTTTCCCCTAAAATTGGAGGTTGGAAATACTTAATTAGTGGCTTTCCAGGGTTTTGAGGGGATGTCAATCACATTTTTGGCATCAGACTTTAAATATTGTCTTGTTCAATAGGGGATTTTTTATTTTTTCAGCATTTCCTAAATCCCCCCACCCCCACCCCTTAGTGACTATGCTCACATTATAGACTATGTCAACACCTTTCTATAACAGTAGGTCTCATGTCTGTAACCCTTTTTGTCCCTTAGTTATAAGCCTTCAAATATGCCCCAGGGTTAAGGTTCAAAGGTCAATATCTCAAAGCAAGAATATTATAGAACCTTCAAATTGATATATGTTACTCTCCAGGCCAAGACCTTTCCGGTGATGTACTGTACAAGAGCATTCGAATTATAACATAATTTTAGGCTCAAATTAGACTAGGGTCAAAAATGTATGATTGAATGGGAGTCAATGGTGCAAAAAATGTCCTAATGGTATTACGAGGAACTATTTTTTTACACAGTGAAATATCGCCCTATCAATTGATCCAAGGTTGAAATTTTAAAAGTTGAAAGAAAATGGATATCCTTGCAAAATTTTATCCCACTAGCATTAACACAGTTGTTAATTGAGTATTTTAAAATGGAAATGTGCAAAAAATGTACGTAGGGGCACGCAAGGCGCCAAGCTCTGATAAAATGTGGGCTTTAAGAAGGCATGTTTCTAAAAAAAAAGATGTTATTGTTGTTATTGATTGAGATATTCCTCTGCAGATGCACCAAAGCGTCCCTCTCTGTCAGTGAGTCCTTCTGCTGAGATAGTGGAGGGCAGTTCAGTGACTCTGACCTGTAGCAGTGATGCTAACCCAGCAGCTAGCATTACCTGGTACAAGGGGAACCAATCACCGCTTCGAGGACAAGAAGGAAGTTACCATTTCACCTCCATCAGCTCTGAGGACAGAGGGATCTACTACTGCAAGTCTGAGAATCAACACGGAGTGATCAACTCTTCATCTGTATTCATAGATGTCGCGTGTAAGTAGCATTTTATTTAAAAACAGACAACAAAAAAACAACAAAGACACCCGTCAAAAGTATTGCCTAATAATGCATGCTAACTTTATTGTAAATGTCTCCATACATATTGTTGAATTGCTCACTAGATGCTCCAAAGCGTCCCTCAGTGTCAGCGAGTTCCTCTGCTGAGATAGTGGAGGGCAGTTCAGTGAATCTGACCTGCAGCAGTGATGCTAACCCAGCAGCTAACATTACCTGGTACAAGGAGAATGAAGACTCAGCGAAAGCATCAGGACAGATCTTCACCATCACTGACTTCAGAGCTGAACACAGTGGGAATTATTACTGTGAAGCCCAGAACAGCAGAGGACGCCGTAACTCCACTTTACATCTGACTGTTGCAACAGGTACATGGCAGACATCATAATCACCCATATATATGACATACTGCGGAGTTTTCTTGCACAAATAGGGATATTTTTTAAACACAAATGTTCCTAAAAAAAATCCTCAGTTTTTACATGAAAATAAATTGAATTATTATAGACAGAAGGACTGTTAGTTTTTATTCAGTCTAACTAATTCTGCCCTGTCAGAATTTCCATGTTATTTTAAGCCATAAAAGACATCTAATATGTAATAAACTGGTTTATTTTTCACAGTTTTCACAAAACCATGGAAATCAGCCATCATTGCAACTACCACTGCTGTTTTCCTGGCCATTATAGGGCTTTCTGTCTTCCTACTGATTAGGTGAGCAGATCGGTGTTTTCTAAAGCATTATGCATTTTATACCTGGAAATCAAGTCTTGTTTGCAGTCTTGTTTGTAGGCAACTAAATTATGAATTCTTTTGTTTTTGATTAATTCTCCTAAGGAGAACAAAGAGGGCCTCCAAGCAATCATCTGAGCCTGGAGAGAGACCAGACAACAGTGAAAAGGTAACTATGAATTTCTGACTCTAACAAATGCCATAAAAAAAGTAAATTAATATTCTAAATATTAACCGTGAAATGGACATTGAAATCTGTAAATTAATAACATGGGGCATAGTAGAATTTTTTTTCTTTTTTTACCAGAATTATTAAATTGCTTCATGGTCTTCAATGTTAAATTACAGTGAATTATATGGAAAAAAATATAAGAAAATACAATTATTGCTGAATGTAAAAGTAAAGCAACTAAAACTTGAAATTTCACATGACAAAATAAAAGTCTGGCAGCAATAGTTGTCATATTTGCATCTCTTTTCCTTAATGTGTTGTAATGTATGTTGCGGTCTTTGCACTGCTTTTACTTAATGTGTTGTTGGTCTTTGAATCACGTTTTCTAAATGCTGCGCATGTGTTGTCAAATTGATGAAGATGTTTTCTTAATTTGCTTGTGTTTTGTGAAGTTGCAGTGCTGTGAGCTCTCGCCTTCTAGTTTCATTGAATCAAAAAAAGGCTGTGTTTCTATGGTGATTGATATCTCCAACATTTAGCAAAAATGTCTCTTTACTTTTTCAGTCAAAGGAGGAGGTTGAAGTCCACTATGCGAGTGTCCGATTCTCTCAGAACCAGACAGATCCTGTCTACTCCAACATCAGACCAGCTGGATCCTGCACACATGAGGAAGAAGAAGAAGAAGAAGAAGAAGAAGAAGTGGAGTATGCTGCTGTCCAACTCAACAGTGCCAGTAGTCCTCCAAGGTGTGCTGCACCTCTCACAGAACATCACATTGTTGAATGGTTTATTATGTATTTAACTGCATCATTTTTTACTACTGTTGAACTTTCTTTATTGCATTTTTACTGTCACTGAAATTTGCATTGGTGTTTTTTTATTTTTCTGCTCAGAACCAGAGGTCGGAGAACTGTGGAGGATCAAGCTGCATTGTACAGTACAGTCAGCAAAACTGCTCGACACAACAGGAAACTCTAGTCTGAGGAACATTTTTGTCTTTTTGTGACATGTCTCAACAAATATTAGATGGATTTTTATCAAAATTTAGTAGAAATATCCATGGTTCTCCGAGGATAAATCCTACCGATCGGTGGGATTTCTTGACCTTTCATCTGAAATTTCTCAACTGCTGTAGGATGGATTGCCATGACATTTGTCACATTTTATTACTTTACTTATCCCTTAAATACTTTGTTGGTACAATCATCAGGTCAAATATATCAATTGGATGGATGGATGGATGGATGGATGGATGATGGATTGATGGATGGATGGATGGATGGATCGACTGATGGATGGATGGATGGATGGATGGATGGATGATGGATTGATGGATGGATGGATGGATGGATCGACTGATGGATGGATGGATGGATGATGGATGGATGGATGGATGATGGATGGATGGATGGATGGATGGATGGATGGATGGATGGATGATGGATTGATGGATGGATGGATGGATGGATCGACTGATGGATGGATGGATGGATGATGGATGGATGGATGGATGATGGATGGATGGATGGATGGATGGATGATGGATTGATGGATGGATGGATGGATGGATCGACTGATGGATGGATGGATGGATGATGGATGGATGGATGGATGGATGATGGATGGATGGATGGATCGACTGATGGATGGATGGATGGATGATGGATGGATGGATGGATGATGGATGGATGGATCGACTGATGGATGGCTGGATGGATGATGGATGGATGGATGGATGGATGGATGGATGGATGGATGATGGATGATGGATGATGGATGGATGGATTGACTGATGGATGGATGGATGGATGATGGATGGATGGATGGATGATGGATGGATGGATGGATCGACTGATGGATGGATGGATGGATGATGGATGGATGGATGGATGGATGGATGATGGTTGGATGGATGGATGGATGGATGGATGGATGGATGGATGGATGGATGGATGGATGATGGATGGATGGATGGATCGACTGATGGATGGATGGATGGATGGATGATGGTTGGATGGATGGATGGATGGATGGATGGATGGATGGATGAACTGATGGATGGATGGATGGATGGATGATGGATGCATGGATGATGGATTGATGGATGATGGATGGATGGATTGATGGATGGATGATGGATGGATGATGGATGGATGGGTGGATGGATGGATGGATGATGGATGGATGGATGGATGATGGATGGATGGATGGATCTATTTTCATTCATCTATCTTGTTTCTTTGTTCTCCTTTTATTGTGGCTCATATATTTGGTTCTGTGTTGCATTTGTAGATATATTTTCTTTCACTTGTTCTGTATTGATGTTTTAAAAATAAAAACATGGCTAAAATGCTTACAGTTGTTTTTTTAATCCAATTTCTTCTTGACATACATTATTAAAAATAAACATCCTGGATTTTTAGGAAATGCAAATCCAATTCAAACCCAAGATAATAACCTCAAATAACCGTTACGTCTACATATTTTTTGCAGACATTATTTCAGCAATATATTGTTTTAAGTCATGGGGCCAAGGCTGTTTGACTGTCCCATCATGCTCTGAAGTGTAAAGTGACGTTTCAGTCGTTCCCCTGGTCTCTCATGCTGCAAAACAACTAACAAAAAGTAATATTCATTGCCGTTTACTAGCATCTGGTCCACCAAAAGAGTGAAGAGGAAGGAAGTCTGGTGTGTTTAAAGCACCTGCTTTCTGTCTCCAGCTGTCTCATGCCCACAGAGGATAACTTCCTTTTATATTGAAAGTGTTTGATGTGACTCATATGAATCCTGTGCATTAATCTTATTTGTTATACTGTCACTGAAGCAACGATGAGAGGAGCAGCTATGAGATTAACTGCAGCAGCAGGTGGATTTGTAGTCTTTCTCCTCTCTTTGTCAGGTAATTAGGGCCACGGGGCAATCGCACCATATACAAAGCCCCGAGCACTATTGTTATACTGTGGATTTTTTGTTCTTCCTCTTCCGGACACAATTTCATCCCGCTACTAGTCATATTACATATATTAATTATGACATATTTAATATATTTAAATTTTATATCAAAATATGCGGTTTGATCGGGATCGGTGTGCTATTACTTTTCTCTACGGAATATGAATTAAGCCTGTAGATCTGAGGTCTGCCCAAACGCTCAGCTCCTTTAAATCAGGACTAAAAACACTATAGTTTACTGCAGCGTACTCTTAACTTGAACACTTATCTGCTCTACTCTACTGCCCTTACTTTTTAACTACGCAATGTTTGACTTGTGCTTTTTATTATTTTATCTATCTTATTTTATCTAATTTGTATTTTTATTTCTATTTCCCTGTTTTAATTGACTGTTTTTACTGTTTTCAATTGTGTCTTGCTGTTTTTAATGTGTATGTAAAGCACTTTGAATTACCTTGTGTTGAATTGTGCTATACAAATAAACTGGCCTTGCCTTGTTGATTGCTCTGCTCTGATCAAAGCCTTTGATCTTTGCTCTGATTGCCTTTGATCCTTTGATGTGATTACAGTTACAGATACATGCACGCACACACACACACACACACACACATTTTGAGGTTGAAGGTCATAGGTTGCTGTATAAATAAATACTTGTAAAGGAATGCTTGTTGTAGGTGTGCTCCTTGTATATAATATTGTATCATAACATTACTAGTATTAATTGTTTGAAATCTCTGAAGAATCTCATCATAGTGTACACACACCGGCAGTAGCCCCCGTGGCCCTTTCACTATTTCCCCAGAGGAAATTTTCTAGTTTTTTATGTTACACTGTCTGTCTATCAATGACAGATTCATATGTCCCAATAACAGTCTGAGCTTTCATTTACTGTAAGACCCTCTACGTTTAGAAGGAATTACATGACAGGACTGGAATAGAAAGCCAGAAATAGAAGATGAACTCATTTGAAATAAATTGCAGTTGTTGTACTAATGGCTCCCTCTGCTGGTCATGTTGACTCACTGCAGTCGGTACAATTTCTCCTCAAATCTGGTCGACTGCCCAAAGAAGAAAGTTTACAGAAACAGCAGAAATGGCTGACTAGCTGGCAACAACAGTTTGCACATTTTATTGAATTATGTATTAAAATATAATAATTAATAAAAAATGAATAGGCCCACTGGGCTCAGACCTGTTGGGTTTAAAGTGACAGCTCCCCCGGGCTTCAAAATCTCACTTGAAGAAACACATACAGGGAGAGATTAAAAAACAACCACAACAAGTCTCAAAATGAACACAAACAGACTCAAAATGACTAAAAGAGACACAAAACAACTACAAAGAGACACTGAATTGCCACAAAAAGACTACAGATACTCAATATAACAACAAAGAGACACAAAACAACTACAAAGATACTCAATATTAGTGATGTGCATTTCAGGCAAAAGTACTAATCGATTTGATATTCGAATATTCGATCATTATGATATTCGTCATATCTCCAAAAGGCCTTTAATTTGACACACATTGACCACATGTCGTGTCAGAGATGAGCACCATCAGTCACACTGTGCTCGGAGATGATAAAAATGTGTGTTCTACATCAGGAAATAAAACAAACCACAACAAAACACATAAGCCGTGTTTCCTTTAGGGGGAAAAGTGGCCACTGGGAAAGTCTTAGGCCACGCCCTCTCAAACGTCCGCTCACTCAGCGTGTCTCTTTGCAAAGAAAATATATAATCCCCAGAGGGATTTAGAGACTCTGGAGGTGACGTATGGTACTGAGCTAACTGTTAGCGTGTTAGCACATACACACTGTACTGCTACGGAGCTAACTGTTAGCCTGTTAGCACATACACACTGTACTGCTACTGAGCTAACTGTTAGCCTGTTAGCACATACACACTGTACTGCTACTGAGCTAACTGTTAGCACATACACACTGTACTGCTACGGAGCTAACTGTTAGCCTGTTAGCACTGTGCTACTGTCCACCTCATTCCACGACACCAGACTGAACTATGAAAGGGCAGAAAATCACTTTGTCTTCACAGGATCACAATGAACGCTCTAAGGTGAAGAGCTGCTCACATCTTTCCAGCAGTATAGCAGGATTTATGGACCTCACTATGAAAGGAGCAGATGTTTATTGTCGCTTGTGACAACTCGCTACTTCCCCGGCTTTTACAAATGGCGCGTGTAACCTGCTTACAATAAATCAGGATATATTACTGAAATATTTGATTAAAATGGTAATATGGTGACATTAATGTGGCGATATAGCCAGACAATGAGATACTATTGGTTGTTTTCACAATATTATAGGCTATTAGAAGCATAATACCTTCAAGATCACATAAAAAAATTATGTGTTATTACCATTTTCTAATTGTGAAATTCATCCTCCTCTTGTCACAAACATTTCTTTTGTAATGCTGTAAAAATAGCACGTTTAATACTGTGACTTGTTATCTTGAAACAACCGTTTTGACTGTTGAACGGATGTTTATGAGCACACACTTATGGGCGTGAAGGGTTTTTCCTGCACATTTAACGGCTGCTCTCTGTTTTGCTACTTTTCACTTTCACTTTTGTTAAGTTGAGGCAGAGTAAAAGGCCATCATTTGTTCTGTCAAGACTACAAAACTACTTCTTTCAGGTTAGGGGTAAAAAGTTCCCGGTTAGAGGTTATAAAACATACTTTCAAAGTTAAACAACTGCTCATAAATGCCAAAAATGAAGTAGTTATAAGGACGCTGGTTATTTAATATGATGATGCACTGAAGAGGAGTTACATTACTTCATATAACATTGTTTACTTTTGGTTTCACACAGGTCTCCTGTGTTTCTTTGTTTATAACTATTACTATGTTTTAGGTCCATTTTTGCCTTGTTACATACATTTGAGTATATACACATTATTAATACAAAGCTATTACCATGTTATTAAAGAGCTGGAATGTAAAGTGCTGCCACTTAAATGATAAATACATCTGTAAAATAATTTAAATACATAAGTTTAGTAGTCAACGTACATAAACAAGACAATGTTCTCACTCTTTACACTATGTTGTCTGACTTTTGGAGTGCTTGCTCTGAGCGTCTTATATCACTTAAATTCATAGTGATAAATAGTGAATAGTGATATATTGTTACATATATCCATAGTTGTACATGTCTATATTTCCATTTTTCTATTTTATTATATTGTACTTATCTGTATTTTACTATTTTACCTTATATTATTCTACATTTTATATTTCTATTTGTTCATATTTTTATTTAACTTAAGTCTGGCGTTTTTATTTGTATTGTTGTAAATATAGTGTGGAGTGCTTTTTACTTCTTTCTTTTTTTTACCTGTATTTGTTTACATAAGTACTTATTCTATTCTCATACAGCATTCTAGAGTATTTCTAATGTAATGTAATCTAATAACACAGCAAAACACTTTGATTTAGGGTGGGACCAGGCTGGGGTCTGAGTTCTTGTAAGTCACATGGTTTGCTATAAACTAAACACGAAAGTGAAAGTAAGAAACCCTATAGATACCCCTCCTCCATTTCACTGTGGTCAGTCTCTCCAGAGCCACATGAGAGAAGGTAAGGACCAAATTCTGTTGTAAAATATTGTGACAGCGAAACAATAATGCTATTTGCTTATTTGTTGGTAGTGCCAATTTTTTAAAATGTTTATTTGGTTTAATTTACGACTCCCTCTGATAACCCTTAGTGATTTTCTGGTAGTGGTGAACTTGTTTGGTTTATTTTGTTTAATTTACTACCTAACCCTTATTATTACTGTTTCATTTTGTTGGACTATTTACTGAAGTCAACTGTTAGAATTTATATGACTTTTATTTAAATTTTGACATAACTTTTTAGGTAAGCCCTGAAGAAAGTTTTGTGAAGAAAAAAAAAGCAATACAGCCATGGGACAGGAAAGCTCTTCAGAGTCAGATTCAGAGTCAGCTCCTAGTGAGTTCCCTTTACTGCAAAGGTTTTTCTTAAATCTAATAATGACAACATTAACAAAAAGCAATGCATAATGTTAATTTTTAAAACACAGCTTTGTCTCACCTTATGTTAACATGAGTTATTTTTTCCTTGTAGAGCTCCTTTCTTGGCCATGGAGGACTCTGCCAGAGTGAGTATGAACAAACAGTGTGATGCCCTCTTTTGTGTGGTTTATTTTGTGTGTGACAACAATAAAACTCACTGTTGTGCATTTAATAATAAAAGCAAAACAGTATCCAAATCTAATGTTTTTTCTTGTTAATAAACAACAGCAACCAGGAGAATCTCACTTTTGTGAAAAACTACGAACGTCGAAAGAGAGAAGTCAAACATCTCAGGATTCTGCTTCATGGACCAATCGGTGCCGGCAAGTCCAGTTTCATCAACTCCGTGGACACTGTCTTACAAGGCAGAGTTACTGGTCGAGCTCCGACAGATGCAATCTCTGGGAGAAGCTTCACCACAAAGGTAACTAACTGTTGAATGTGGTGAAAATAAGCTAAAAGAGGTTCCTTAATTCTTAAGAGTTTCATACAAAAAAAACACATTGTAAGTGACTAAAATAGTATTAATGACCAAATGAATGCATTTCCTGTGAAGAACAAAATATCACTCGGAAATTTCCTCTGGGGAAATTCTGAAAGGGCCACGGGGGCTACTGCCGGTGTGTGTACACTATGATGAGATTCTTCAGAGATTTATAACAATTAATACTGGTAATGTTATGATACTATATAATATACAAGGAGCACACCTACAACAAGCATTCCTTGTATTTATTTATACAGCAACCTATGACCTTTAACCTGTGTGTGTGTGTGTGTGTGTGTGTGTGTGTGTGTGTGTGTGTGTGTGTGTGAAACATGTGTATTTGGAGGAGTGTGAGCGGTTACGCGCATGTGTGTGTGCGTGTATCTGTAACTGTAATAACATCAAAGATAAAAGGCAATCAGAGCAGAGCAATCAACAGAATTAACTGCCACCTGAATGTCCCTGAACAGTGACAGCAGCCAGAGGTGGACAGACTGGAATTTCTGGAACAGACACTTGAACAGAAAGCATTTTTGGCAAAACCATAATACCTATCATTGATCCGACTTCACTTTGAGCGTCCTGAGTTCTTTTACTTAAAGAAAAATTAAGAAATAGCTTTGTTAGAGCGATCTGAAAAACTGTTAAATGTGCTTTTCTACAGAAGGATTGTGAGGGAGAAGACTAATTTTCCTACGTTTCTATGTTTAAATTATTTCTGTAGAGTGGAATTTGCGGCCTGGAGCGCAGTTTTCAAATGTATTTTTTGACAGTTTTTTCTCTCCCTCTACACTCTGGCGATGATGTCACACACTGTGACACAAACATTCCATGCAATACACACCCATTATAATCTCAGAATTTCTCCAAAAATGATCATGGTCATTGAACAGGGATTGATAAAAAACTATATGACCTATCGAAACGTGGATTAATACACCGATACACAAGACTTGTGTCTACTGTTTAAAGTTTAAATGGAGTCTCTAGGTGAAATTATGCCGGAGAAGTAGACGTTTAAAAATCTCCAATTATTCTTTTTTTGCTCATTTTTTGTCTTCCGTCCCATTCACTTCAATGCAAAATTTTGGGCAAATTCGTATTCTGTAGAGAAAAGTAATAGCACACTGATCCCAATCAAATCGCATGTTTTGATATATAATATGTCTACTAGCGGGACTTTGTAGAAATAAACTTTGAGCACTTAGAGTTGTTCGAGTTGCAGGACAAATTATATATCAAAACGTGCAGTTTGATCGGGATCGGTGTGCTATTACTTTTCTCCACATAATACTAATTTTTTGCGACGTAAGTCGCGAAAAACGTCGCAAAATTCCACTCTACAGAAATAATTTATACATAGAAATGTAGGAAAATTTCTCTTCTCACTCACAATCCTCTGGTAAAGCTGTCAGAGTTATAGTTTGGGCGTAGGACGCACAGATGATCCACCAACACCACCAACAGCCTCATTGGCTCCCATATTAAAAACGCAGGAAGATTTCTGTAGAAAAGCATATTTAACAGTTTTTCAGATCACTCTTACAAAGCTATTTCTCCATTTTTCTTCACAAAAAACATATGTAGCTGTTCAGGAAGAACTCAGGACGCTCAAAGTGAAGTCGGATCAATGATAGGTATTATGGTTTTGCCAAAAATGCTTTCTGTTCGAGGCCAGAAATTCCAGTCTGTCCACCTCTGGCTGCTGTCACTGTGCCAGAACATTCTACAGTGGCAGTTAATTCCGTTGATTGCTCTGCTCTGATTGGTCGACCCCAAAGCCTTTGATCCTTTCATCCTTTGATGTATCTCCCACAGAAAAAGAGACCCAGACACACACACACAAACACACGGATGGACACACGCATGAACGCACACACACAGGTCACTTTATGTGGTTACAGTTACAGATACACGCATGCACACACACACACACACACACACACAGGTCACTTTATGTGATTACAGTAACTATGAGGGGCATTTTATGCCAGCACACTATACTAAAACGCGTGTACAGCGCCTATGCGATGACATCAAACGTCTAACGTGCGCGTGTAAATTCCATTCACTTTCAATGGACAGACAGGCGTCACGTAGGCGTCACGCAGACGCTGTACACGCGTTGTTGCACATACGCCTACGTGACGGCTGCGTGACGGGTGAACTACGCCTCAAATACGTGACATGAAGACCCGCGTGACTGTTAAGTACAATTCTACATAGGCGTACAGACACGCGTATTGCGAGTACACCAGATAACATGGGTGACGGGTGAAAAGTGCCACTAGCGAACGTAGTGGACGTCTGTGTGTGTGTGTAACGCGTGTACGCCTATAACAGTTCAGCTGTTACACAGAGTCTCAGCTTCATATGGTATTGTTTATAAGAAAGCACAACTTATAGATGAAGAGAAAGACTATCTCGTACGTACCAGATAAACTTAACGTTTTTCCGGCCAAAACCGGAGGCTTAATTAGCCTGTTTTAGGAGTGAAAGTCAGCAAAATGCAGCTTAAACAAAATGTTTTACCTCATTAGTTAACTACGAATGTCTGTAAAACATAATGGGACTGTGCATAAGTGCCGAATTGGGTTAAACAGTGTAGATATAAGGTCCGATGGAATCATATTGTGAACGGACTGCTGTCCACATGGCTACTGAATATTCATTAGATAGGTCCGCATGGCTACTTAATATTCAGGGGTGACAGCGATTACGGCTTCTGCAGGCAGGTAAACCTACCTAATTACAGCTGGTGCGTAATGAACTGTGTGTCCGCGCGCGAAGCTGGGAACTGGCTGTGAGCGTTGCACTTTACTGTTAGCCTACTATTTTTAAGTAGCTGAAATTATTTTAATTATCCCTTTCACCCTTGCTATCATTAAATATCAATTCGATATCATTCAAACCTAGAGAGAGAGAGAGAGAGAGAGAGAGAGAGAGAGAGAGAGAGAGAGAGAGAGAGAGAGAGAGAGATTTCGTTAACAAGAAAATAAAAACTGGCCTGAAAATAATAGAAATATCCTGACAGCTCTGTGGGGGCTTGGAGTTCATCTGTAAGTTGTGCTTTCTTATCAACAATACCATATGAAGCTGAGACTCTGTGTAACAGCTGAACTGTTACACAGAGTAACACACTGTTAACGTACACGCGTTACACACACACACAGGCGTCCACTGCGTTCGCTCGTGGCACTTTTCACCCGTCACCCATGTCATCTGGTGTACTCGCAATACGCGTGTCTGTAAGCACGCCTATTAATCAGACTTTATGCTGGCACAGGCGACGCATTCTAGGCGTTTAAGTATAGTGTGCTGGCATAAAATACCCCTCATACAGTAACAGATACATGCACGCACACACACACACACACACACACAGGTCAATTTATGTGATTACAGATACACGCACACACAGGTCACTTTATGTGATTGCAGTTACAGATACATGCACACACACACACACATGCACACACACACACACACACACACACACACACACACACACACACACACAGGACACTTTATGTGATTACAGTTACAGATACACACACACAGGTCACTTTATGTGATTACAGTTACAGATACACGCACACACACACACACACACACACACACACACACACACACACAGGTGACTTTATGTGATAGCAGTTACAGATACACACATGCACACACACACACACACAGGTCACTTTATGTGATTGCAGTTACAGATACACACACACACACACACACACACACACACACACACAGGTCACTTTATGTGATTACAGTTACAGATGCATGCACGCACACACACACACACACACACACACACACACAGGTCACTTTATGTGATTACAGTTACAGATACACGCACGCGCGCACACACACACACAAAGGTCACTTTATGTGATTACAGTTACAGATACACGCACGCACGCACACACACAGGTAGCTCTATGTGATTTTAGTTACACACACAAATGCGCGCGTAAGCACCCACACTCCTCCAGATACACATGTTTCACACACACACATTTTGAGGTTAAAGGTCATAGGTTGCTGTATAAATAAATACTTGAAAAGGAATGCTTGTTGTAGGTGTGCTCCTTGTATATTATATAGTATCATAACATTACTAGTATTAATTGTTATAAATCTCTGAAGAATCTCATCGTAGTGTACACACACCGGCAGTAGCCCCCGTGGCCCTTTCACAATTTCCCCAGAGGGAATATTCTAGTATTTTCATACTATGTAGATTTGCTAAAATGATGCAAATAATTGCATCTTCTGTTTGCAGTACAAGACGTACAAGTTCAAGAAAGCTTCGGGTGGCTTTTATTCTGTCGTTTTCAATGACATCATGGGATTAGAGAAAGCCACCAACACTGGAGTTGATGTGGAAGAGGTCAAACTGGCCCTGGAAGGACATGTTGCAGAAAATTACGAGGTACGATCCTCTCTGAACTCTGATTTCATTTAAAGGTGCCCTGTGGAGTTTTGTACTCAGCAAAGAAAAGACATATTTCCATTCAGTGTTAACAAATGTGTTGAGTGCATTTCCTAATTCATATAACAGTTGCAAAATTGTTCCCAAATTGTTTACATGTTTACTATTACAGCAACAAACATCAGACTGTCACCCAGGAGAACAGGGTTCATGTTGTAAAAAAAACAAAAGTAAACAATGTGATTCAAACATCACAGAACTTCTGTCCCTCATGTTTTGTGCATCACGTTTTTACTGAACTACTACTTCACTTCTAATTTAAGTACAAAATTAGTTTTTAAACTGTCTTTTAAAATGCCTTACCAGAAAATCTTTTCCCCTGAACCCCGATCAGTGGTTTTGTAAATTGAACAAAACTGCAGTTGGTTGTTTTACAGCCAAGAACCATATGTGTATGTATGACGACATGCTCATTTTTTTTTTTTTTTTTAGAAAGATTTGTACCCCGAACCGCAAAACTCTCATAAAGTCATGGAAAAAATGATTAGACCACCCTTGTTTTCTTCAGTGTCTTGTTCATTTGTTTGTTGTGACAAATATAATGATAACGAAAATATCTCATAATAGTTTAATTTAAGAGCTGATATTTAGACATTTAACATGGTTTCCTTGATAATAACCAAAATCATTATCAAGAAATCCATGTTAAATGTCTAGATATCAGCTCTTAAATTAAACTCTTATCAGCTAGTTTTGTTGTTATCATTATATTTGTCCAAAAAATGTACCTTTAGTTGTACCAGGCATTAAAATGAACAAGAACTTGAAGAAAAAGGGTGGTCTACAAATTTTTATCAGTGACTGTATGTGTCGTGTCGTGACACGCCTCTTGAGTGTCGCGTGGAGGTCTGGGACAGTGCCAGTGGAGTGGCAGACCGGGGTGGTGGTTCCCATTTTTAAAAAGGGACCGGAGGGTGTGTTCCAATTACCGTAGAATCACACTTCTCAGCCTCCCCGGGAAAGTCTACTCCAGGGTGGTGGAAAGGAGACTCCGGCCGATTGTCCAACCTCAGATTCAAGAGAAACAATGCAGCTTCCGTCCTGGCCGTAGAACAACGGACCAGCTCTTTACCCTCAGAGACTTCTGGAGGGGTCATGGGAGTTTGCTCATCCAGTCTACATGTGTTTTGTGGATTTGGAGAAGGCTTACGGCGTGTCCCTCGGGGAGTCTTGTGGGGGTACTGGGTGTTGGCCTCCGCCAGGGTTGCCCCTTGTCTCCGATTCTGTTTGTGGTTTACATGGACAGGATCTCAAGGCCCAGCTGGGGGGAGGAAGGGATCCGGTTTGGTGAAGGAACAAACTCAAAGAAAAATTGCTCCATAGCACTAGAGGGCAAAACCTCCACAGGCTGCCTTTAATTTATTCATCTTTTACTACACAGCCGCCCATAAAGTTGGAATAATTTTGTTTTCAGACACAATCTGTTAATATTGGTTTCATTTTCATTGTGATATGTTTGTTAGAGATTGAATAATGCAATTTTGAGAAGATATACACTTTATCTGTCAAGAATAAATCACATTGTCACAATCATTTCATTGAAAGAGGTAAAAAAAATATATTTCATTCCAACTTTCAGGGCGGCCGTGTATTTCGCACAAAACACAATTCATATTTTCACTTCAAAATAAATTGCATTACAAAAAAAGACATTATTTGACTGAATCTTTATCGTTTCGTAGTTTAATCCCAAACGGCGGTTGAAGGTGGGTGATAGCGGTTACAGGTCATCTCCCACTCTGGCTGACAAAGTTCAAGTCCTGGTTTGTGTCTTTCCTGCCGACCAAATAGATTTCGTACCTAAAGAAGTTGTGGATAAGCTAAGAGACATCAGACTCGCAGCCAGTGACATGGGTAAGGATTTTACTCTGTGTCGACTAATGGTGTCATATTGGGGTTTATGGTTACAAATAAATGCATAAAATACTGATTAGGTTTCTGTCTTGACAGGAATTCCCGAAATGGTTATTATCACCAAAGTGGATCAAGCCTGTCCTGAGGCGAAAAGAGATCTGAACAATGTCTACAAGAGCATTTACCTGAAGGAACTGGTGTGTATTTACATCCTACATTCCAAACATACTAAAAGTTGCAGGGCAACCCCCCTGCACAGCTCCCCGGGCACAGTAATGTGCTGCCCACTGCTCCTTGCATGGTGTGTTCACTTGTGTAAAAAAGGAAGGGTTAAATGCAGAGGTTGAATTTCCCCATTGTGGGATTAATAAAGTAATCTTCTTCTTCCAAAGTCCATCTGTCTGATTAACTTTTCCAGCATTTTTTAAAATGTAATTTAATAATCAATTCATGTAATTCAATAATGTTATTAAATATTGATTTGTTTTTTGTTCCCGGATTCAATTGAATAATTGAATGATGAGAAGATACATGGACACTATTTTTTTAGATTTTAAATATTGAAATGTTTAAAAAGTTTTTAGAATTGTAGCATGAAAAATCTCCTTTGGTCACCACTTTGCTTTTTAACTGAGATGCTGTTTTAACACTCAGGTCGACAAATGCCACCGTTTCTTGGAAATTCCAGTGAACTGCATCTATCTTGTGAAGAACTACGATTCAGAAATCAGCCCCAACGATGAGACTGATGCTCTGATACTGAGCGCACTGAAGCAGATGGTTACCTTTGGTGACGGCTACCTCTGCTACCTCGCACTAACAAACCACAAAAACTCATGCGTCCATTTTTAAATATTGAACGATAAGTCGATATATTGACTAGCGTGGCAGGCCTAGCTGCTGGTGTTTGTGAGATCCATCACAGCTTCCAACCACCCTACAGTATGTATTTATTTATTTACTAATACTCTGTTGCAGTTATATTGTTTGATTCCACATTTGTGTGCAACTGCTGGAGTTCTTTATTGTTGTCATAATGTATCTTTACTGTAATGAATAAAGTATGAATAAGCTTTACAAAACCTGATGCTGGATATTTTCCTTTGCCGAAACATGGATTCTAATGATATATGTGACGAGGCATCAAACTGTGGAGTGATGTTTAGCAATCAACGTGACATTTATCATTTAGGGACATTAAGCAACAAACATACCATCTAAAAAATAAAATACTTTTTTTTAAAGTTTTGCCAGGTGAAAAAGAAAGGTTTACAACTATGCCAAGTAGCTCTGATTCAGACACACCTATTCATCTTTGGCTTCATCCTTATTTTCATTCTTGTCGAGCTCCTAGTAAGTTCCCTTTACTGCAATTCCCTTTACTTTGTGAATTTGAACTAATGTGGATTAAATGCAGCAGCATTTCCATCCACCTCCTTTTTGGCTCTCTGACAAGAAACAGCCAGACATCTCCCCTCCAATATGGGCATCTGACAAGGAACAGATGTGTTGCGTTTACGACACCTACATATGAGTTCATTGGTGAACACCATATGTGGTCTACTGTAAAAGGCCCAGCACACCTCTGATCTTCCTCTTTCTCCACCGGCCAGAGGGACACAAGGTCTTGGTCCCACCAGAGACCAGAATCCCCTCCCCCTCTTCCTCACCTCCCACAGAGCCTGCTCAGGGTGAAACTTTCTGCAGAAAATCTCCTTTTCAACAAGGAATTCTGAAACAACTCCCAGTCTACCCTGTGCATCAATGTTGCATTAATGGATGCAAAGTTCATTGCAACCGCCAGAGAAAACTTCCTCAACAAACAAGGATGAGCGAACCTTAATTTGAATGACAGTAAATTATTGAAACCAAACTTTCTTCCATGCCCTCTTTCAAGAAACTCTCCCCCTTTCTCAACTGGACTGTGAGTAATGCAACTGGGCTTAGCAAGGACATAAAGTACAAAGGATTTGACCTGTAATCAATTATTTGGTTTATGTTTAAGTATTTTCGTTGTGATATTCATGTAGCTACATCATTTAAAGTTGTATGTTAATCTTGCTTACACGCAAAATAACTCCACTAACTTCTTTGATTTGCTCACACACTGATTTTCATATAATACAATATACTTTCAATTGGCTTTACACAAACACAATTTGTAGCAGCTCACACAGCAGCACATGGCCATTTCTCCCTCCAATCACTATCTTGTAGTATTTACAACTCTTTGTCTTAAGATATATAGCCACACACACATACACACACCTGCACACACTTTTCCTCTTTTGTAAGCCTACACTGTAGATAATCTTAGATTAGCTCTTGTAGCTCTATACTCCATATTGTTTGTTTGCTTTACTTTGGTTATTCAGAATAATTATCTTTTTGGAATATATAAATGTGGCCTATTTAATGTTGCACACTGTTAACAATATGTCAACCTCTTCTATGAAAAGAATTCCAAATTCAACCATTAATAATGGCAATTTCATTATAGCTATTAAGTTAATTGTTAATCAGTGTTCCAAATTGAAAGTTTAGTAACTTTATGAGACTGATTTAGGTTAATTGGATATACTTTTCTCTGTTTTACAGAGTGGTGCCCCTTTTTCAAGGTGACTTAGAGTAAATCAAGTCATATTATTTAGTATAATTAATAATTATTTATGATAATTATTATTATTATTATAAATAATATTAATTCTGATAGCCATCTAACCACACTTTTGAACCGCAAGATCCACACAAGTGTTGCTCAGGTTCATCCTTATTTATTTGATATCCTTATGGGAGGGGTAGCATTTATGATAATGGCTTTTTTTTTTTTTTCATATTTGAAGCCCCCGTGCAAGGTATCATTTATTCATATAAGAGGCGTCCTAAATTCCCAACATATTGGTACCCCGTGTGAGGCAAAGTGCTATTGGCAATAGTTCGTAATTGTGCAATATTAATATCAGAATATTAATTCAGCCTAAGGAAAAGATAGAGACTGAGATAGAGATAGAGACTTTCAACTAGTGTTCTAGTTGAAAGAGCAGGGCAAAGCAATCAGTCACTCATTACATTATTTTAAACAAAGTTTATTCCTCAAACCTCATAAGTTTTCAAATCCAACCCTGCATTTTGTCAATGAGGGTTTCTTTGCTGCATAAAATTCAGTAGATATTTGTGTTGGTTTAATATTTTCAGAGTAGTCTCACTTAATACTACACCAGCCCATTTCAGGGCAGAGGCAGTAGAAAAAAGCAAGCATTTTATTAGCCATGCTTAAGATGACACAAGCAGGAATTAAAGCAAAATAACACTGGAAAAGACCAAATAGGTGGCTGAGCTCATTTTGTTTTCAGACACAAACTTCTGTTAACTGTGGTATCAATTTCATTATAATATGCTTGGAAGAGATTTAGTCATGATTTTTTAAGATGATATACACTTTATCCTTCAAGAATAAATCACATTGTCACAATGATTTTATGGAAAGAGGTAAAAAATATTTTATTCCAACTTCAGGGGTGACCGTATATTTTGCACAACACACATTACACATTTTCACTTCAAAATAAATTGCATTGCAAAAAAGACATTAATTAACCGAATCTATTTGGGTTAGATCTAATTAGAGGTCGAAATAACATTACATACAGCACAAAATTAATAAATTGTGTGCAGAAACATTCAATCCTGGCAAAATTTCACATTGATCCTTTGATTACTTACTCTATTTTTTCTAGAATGTAAAACAGTTTAATGTGCACACAGTAAGGATTTAATCTGATGCCAACACACTGTGAAATGTTCAAAGGTCTAAGAAGAAACCCTAAGAGTGCACCGCCTGTTAATCATTAGGTAGCCACGCCATAAAGCATAAAGGGTTTTATGGTTAAAAGATAAAAAAAAATGTCTTTCCTGCCGACCAAATAAATATCATAGCTAAAGAAGTTGTGGATAAGCTAAGAGATGTCAGACTCGCAGCCAGTGACATGGGTAAGGATTTTACTATGTGTCGACTAATGGTGTCATATTCGGGTTTATGGTTACAAATAAATGCATAAAATACTGAATAGGTTTCTGTCTTGACATGAATTCCCCAACTGGTTATTATCACGAAAGTGGATGTAGCCTGTCCTGAGTCGAAAAGAGATCTGAAGAATGTCTACAAGAGCATTTACCTGAAGGAACTGGTGGGTTTCTTTTGGTATTTGGTATCATGTGATCACTCAATTCAAATATTATTAACATTCTACATTCCAAACAGACTAAAGTCCATCTGTCTGATTAACTTTTCCAGCATTTTAAAAATGTACTGTAATTCAATATTGATTCTTTTTTTTTTCCGGGTTCAATGGAATAATTGAATGGTGATACATTGACACTATTTGTTTAGATTTTAACTTTGACCTAGAGTAGACCTGCTGCTGCTGAGGCAAACTTTTTCATGAATGGGTTTGTATGATTCCCAACAAAAATAGTGAACTTAAATTCATATCATACATTAAGTTTACATTAGGCTTTGGTGCCAAAATCATAGTTAATGAGAGGAAAAAAGAACAGGTTTAGGGTTATAAAAGCTATGTCTGTACACAACTTCTAGTGGGACCCAAACACCAGTCTCCAGGTCTGCTGGTCTCCTGTAATTCTTGCAAGCTACAAATAAATTATGACAGTTCTTGGAATTTTTTTAAGAAAACAGCCCCAATTGGCAAAAGTGTCATCATGCATGTATTTATTTAATTATTTTTACTAATACTCTGTTACAGTTATATTGTTTGATTCCACATTTGTTGTCACTGCCAAGTTGGTTCACACTACACTACCACTTGAGTTCTTTATTGTTGTCACAATGTATCTTTACTGTAATGAATAAAGTATGAATAAGCTTTACAAAACCTGATGCTGGATCTTTTCCTTTGCTGAAACATGAATTCTAATGATATATGTGACGAGGCATCAAACTGTGGAGTGATGTTTAGCAATCAATGTGACATTTATAATTCAGGGACATTCACCAACAAACATACCATTTAAAAATAAAAGCTTATTTCATCTGCTGATTGTCTGATCGTCTTATCTTTAACTTGAAGTGAAGAGTGATAACACAACAAAAGACTTTGATTTATGACATTTCATTACACTAGTCTGCTGTCTGAGTTCTTGTAAGTCACATGGTTTGCTATAAACTAAACACAAAAGTGAAAGCAAGATAGCCTATAGATACCCCGTCTCTGTTTCACTGTGGTCAGTCTCTCCAGAGCCACATGAGAGAAGGTAAGGACCAAATTCTGTCGTAAAATATTGTGATAGGAAAACAAAAATGCTATTTGCTTATTTCGCTGGTAGTGGTGAACCTGTTTGGTTTACTTTGTTTAATTTACTACCTAACCCTTATTTTTACTGTTTCATTTTTTTTTAAACTATTGGGACTATTCACTGAATTGAAAAGTAAGAATTTATTTGACTTTTATTTAAAGTTTGTACATTTTGACAAACCTTTTTAGGGAAGCACTGAGAGGAAAGAAAGAGAAACATTTGCAATTCTGATCCGAATTTATCTCTCTCCTGTGTGTTTTTTTAGGTTTTTATTTAAGTTTTGCCAGGTGAAAAAAAAGGTTTGCAGCCATGGTATTTCGTTGGATTGCAGATAAAATAATTTCTACTTTTAGTCCTCCTTATATTCCAATTCCATCTCCTCCTCGTCATCGTAGTCCAACTCCACCTCCTTCTCCTCCTCGTCGTCGTAGTCGTAGTCGTAGTCCAATTCGACCTCCTCCTCCTCCTGATAGTGAGTTCCCTTTACTGCAAAGGTTTTTCAAATTCTAATAATGACAACATTCACAAAAGAACAATGCATAATGGTAATGTTTTAATTACAGCTTTGTCTCACTGTATGTTAACATGTGTTATTTTCCTCGTAGAGTGCTTTGATCAGCCATGGAGGACTCTGCCAGAGTGAGTATGAACAAACAGTTTGATGCCCTCTTTACTGTGGTTTTGCTCCTTAACACACAACTTAAATGGCTGGTGTGTGTTTGTGTGTTTGACAACAATAAAACAATCACTATGTTCCTTGTTGTGCATTTAATAACAATACAGGCAAAACAGTATTCAAATCTAATGTTTTTTTTCTCATTAATAAACAGCAACAACCAGGAGAGCCTCACCTTTGTGAAAAACTACCAACCTGGAAACAGTGACGTCAGTCGTCTCAGGATTCTGCTTCATGGACCAATCGGTGCCGGCAAGTCCAGTTTCGTCAACTCCGTGGACACTGTCTTACAAGGCAGAGTTACCGGTCGAGCTCCGACAGATGCAATCTCTGGGAGAAGCTTCACCACAAAGGTAACTGTTGAATGTGGTGAAAATAAGCTGAAAGATGTTCCTTAATTCTTAAGAGTTTCATTAAAAAAAAAACGACATTGTACAGGTACATCTCAAAAATTAGAATATCATGAAAAAGTTCAATATTTTTTGTCAATCATTTCAGAAAGTGAAACTCATACATTATATAGATTCATTACACATAAAGTGAAATATTTCAAGCCTGTTTTTCTTGTAATTGTGATGATTGTGGCTTAGAGATAATGAAAACATATAAAAGTAGAATATAGCTGGTGAGTGTAATGTGCTGGTCCTGGGTCAGTGGTGGTTTGGGGCCATGTCCTCTGCTGCTGTTGGTCCACTGGGTTTATCAAGTCCACAGTCAACATAATAGCCACCATCTAGCAGGACATTTTAGAGGAGGAGGAGGAGGAGGAGGAGGAGGAGGAGGAGGAAGTCCATATAGCAGGACATTTAGAGGAGGAGGAGGAGGAGGAGGAGGAGGAGGAGGAGGTCCATCTAGCAGGACATTTTAGAGTCTTCATGCTTCCATCAGCTCTTTGGAGATGCTGCTGGTTTCTTGGCACCTGGCCACACTGGTAAAGGTACCAAAAGCTGCTTCAATGACCATGGTGTTACTGGGCTGGACTGGCCAGCAAACTCCCCATAGGAGTCTATGGGCTGTTGTCAAGAGGAAGGCGAGCTGAAGGCTGCTATAAAAGCAAAATGGTGCTGTAGGCTGATCTCCTCCATGCCACCAAGTATTAATGCACTAATTCATGATTCAAAAGGAGCCCAACCAAGTATTGATGGAGAGAAATTAACAGACTTTTCAGAAGCCTGACATTTGTGTTTAAAATATCCTTTTTTTTAAATTGATCTTATGAAATATTCTAATTTTCTGAGACACTGAGTTTTGTGTTTTCATTATCTCTAAGCCAGAATCATCAAAATTATAACAAAAACTTTCCACACTCTATGTGTAATGAATCTATATAATATACAAGTTTCACTTTCTGAAATAATTGACAAAACATTTTCAACTTTTTCATGATATTCTAATTTTTACAGATGTACCTGTAGTATTACTGACCAAATGAATGCATTTCCTGTGGAAGTTTGTGAAGAACAAAGTAACATAAGGAATATAGAAATTGGAGGTAGAAATGAACTTTGAGCACTTAGAGTTCTAGTTTGAAAGAGCAGGGCGAAGCAACAAGTCACTCATTTAACTATTTTGAACAGTTTATTTCTAAAAACTTTTCCAATCCTGTATTTTGTCAATGAGGGTTTCTTTGCTGCATACAATTAAGCAAAGTAGATATTTTTGTTCAATATTTTCATACTATGTAGATTTGCTAAAATGATGCAAATAATTGCACCTTCTGTTTGCAGTACAAGACGTACAAGTTCAGGAAAGCTTCGGGTGGCTTTTATTCTGTCGTTTTCAATGACATCATGGGATTCGAGAAAGCCACTAACACTGGAGTTGATGTGGAAGAGGTCAAACTGGCCCTGAAAGGACATGTTGCAGAAAATCACGAGGTACGATCCTCTCTGAACTCTGATTTCATTTAAAGGTGCCCTGTGGAGTTTTCTACTCAGTAAAGAAAAGACATGTTTCCATTCAGTGTTAACAGTTTCTTGTTCATTTTAATGCCTGGTAAAACTAAAAGAACATTTGTTTGGACACATATGACAACAACAAAAATAGCTGATGAGAGTGTAATTAAAGAGCTGATATCTAGCCATTTTCCATGGTTTTCTTGATAATAACCATAATCATTATCAAGAAAACCATGGAAAATGTCTAGATATCAGCTCTTAAATTAAATTATTTTCAGCTATTTTTGTTGTTATCATTATATTTGTCCTAACAAATTTACCTTTAGTTGTACCAGGCAATAAAATGAACAAGAAATTGAAGAAAAAAGGGTGGTCTACTAATTTTTTCCATGACTACATGTGTTGTGGGCCCTACCCCGCAGAGTAGGGCATAGGGGTCGGGTGCAGTGTGAGTCGGGAAGCAGGCGAAGGTGGGTACCTGGGACGTGGAACGTCACCTCTCTGGCGGGGAAAGAGCCCGAGCTTGTGCGGGAGGTGGAGCGTAACCAGCTAAAAATAGTTGGGCTCACCTCCACGCATAGCCTGGGCTCTGGAACCAAACTCCAGAGTTGCCCAGGGTGAGAGGCGCCGGGCGGGTCTGGGGATACTCACAAGCCCCCGGCTGAGCGCCGCTGTGTTTGAGTTCTCCCCGAGGAACCAGAGGAGGAGAAGGTCCCGGACTGTCGTCTTTGCTTATGCACGAACAGCAATTCGGAGTACCCGGCCTTCTTGGAGTCTCTGGGTGGAGTCCTGGAAGGGGAACCACCTGGGGACTGCGGCCGCATGTTCTGGACACTCGGGTGAAGAGAGGAGCAGAGTTGTCAGCTGATCACCACCTGGTGGTGAGGTGAATCAGGTGGCGGGGGAGGCTGCTGGACAGACCTGGCAACCCAAACGTGTAGTGAGGGTGAACTGTAAACGTCTAGCGGAGGCCCCTGTCTGCAGGGTCTTCATCTCACACCTCCAGAAGAATTTCTCCAGCATCCCGGGTGAGGCTGGGGACATGAAGTCAGAATGGGCCATGTTCAAAGCCTCAATTGTTGACGCGACTGGTAGGAGCTGTGGCCTGAAGGCCGTTGGTGCCTGTCGTGGCGGCAACCCAAGAACCCGCTGGTGGACACCAGCGGTGAGGGAGGCCGTCAGGCTGAAGAAGGAGGCCTTTCGGTCTTGGCTGGCTGAGGGGTCTCTGGAAGCAGCAGACAGGTACCGTTCAGCCAGAAGGGCTGCAGCTGTGGCGGTCGCTGAAGCAAAAACTCGGGTATGGGAGGAATTCGGGAGGCCAAGGAGGAGGACTTTCGGTCGACCTCAAAGAGGTTCTGGAAAACCGTCGGGCGACTCAGGAAGGGAAATCAGGACTTGACCCAAGCTGTGTTCAGCGGGGGAGGAGACCTGCTGACCCGACCTGGGGATGTCCTCAGACGGTGGAAAGAACACTTTGAGGAACTCCTTAATCCAGCCAACACGTCCTCTGTGGAGGAGGCAGAGTCTGAAGATTCAGGGGAAGACTCATCAGTATCCCTGGCAGAAGTCACCGAGGTAGTTAAAAAGCTACCCGGCGGCAAGGCACCAGGGTTGGATGAGATTCGCCCTGAGATGCTGAAGGCTCTGGACACTGTTGGGCTGTCATGGCTGACACGCCTCTTCAGTGTGGCGTGGAGGTCTGGGACAGTGCCAGTGGAGTGGCAGACCGGGGTGGTGGTTCCCATTTTTTAAAAGGGACCGGAGGGTGTGTTCCAATTACTGTGGAATCACACTTAGCCTCCCCGGGATAGTCTACTCCAGTGTTGTAATTGCGCACCGGGGCGTCAACTATGTCAAGGATCACCAAAAATGTTGGGAATTAAGGATAGCTCTTTTATGAATAAATGATGACCTTGCACAGGGCGTCAAATATATTAATAAAAGGGCGTTATCATAAATGCTATCCCTTTCATAAGGATACCAAATATGCAGAATGAACCTGAGCAACACTTGTGTGGATCTCACGGTTCAAAAGTGTGGTTGGATGGCTATAAGAATTATTAATAATTATCATAAACAATTATTAATTTTAAGAAATTATATGACTTGATTTACTCTAAGTCAGCTCGTAAAAAGGGGCACCACTCTGTAAACAGAGAAAATATAGCCAATTCACCTAAATCAGTCTCATAAAGTTATTAAACTATCAACTTGGAACACTGATTATTAATTATGAATATAATTATAATCAAATTACCATATAATATTTAATAGTGGTTGAAGGAATCGTGAATTCTTGTCACAGCAGAGGTTAGAATATCGTTCATAATGTACAACATTAAATAGACAGCATTCGTAATCAAAAGGTATTTATTCTAAACAAGTAAAGCAAATAAAAGCACACATCTATAAAATAGAGAATACATTACAAAAGAGAAGGAAACGTGTGTGTGTGTGTGTGTGTGTGAGGGGGGTTGCCACTCCTCAAACAATGAGCTGTGTTCAGCTCCAGTTAATTTAATCAGTGTGTGAGCAGGTCAAAGGTTAGTATAGTTAGTTGCAGTAAGACTGACTGTCTGTATAAAGCAAGATTAACATACAACTGTGATCGTAACACGAATGTCACATAAATATACTTAAAACACACATATAAACCAAATCATTAATCACAGGTCAAATCCTTGTTGCTAAAGTCCTTGCTGATTTCTTATCTAAGCCCAGTTACATTACTCACGAGTCCGGTGAAAAAGGGGGGAAAGCCTTTTCAACAGAAGAGTGGAAGAAGGAAGTTGAGTTCAATAATTTGCCGTCTTGCAAATTAAGTTGCTGGTTGTCCTTGTTGTTGAATTCGAGCTTTCTCTGACAAATGCAATGAACTTTGTGTTCATTAATACAGCTTTGGTGTGTAGAGAAGGTCAGAGTTGCCGTTGGTTCAGAATTCCTTATGGAAAGGAGATTCTGGTTGTTGGAGCCTCACCTCAGCTGCAGAGGATCTCAGCAGGGAGTGAGGGAGGAGGGGGGCTGGTGGATCCAGGCCTCTGGATCCCCTCCTGGAGATGCTTCCAAGCAGGAATGGTGGAGAGAGAGCAGCTGGAGAGAGAGCGGGGGACAGAGAGGACTGTCTCCTTTATAGCAGGCCAGTGGACCTCCTGTGGGGTCAAAGGTGCCTTGACCAATGACATGACACCTGGAAGGTGTCATAAATGCAGTGCATTCTGGGAACTGAAGTTCTTGAGAGGGGACAAAATGGAGGTTCTGCCATTTTGTTAAGTTGACTCAAGAAAATGTTCCATGTAGTCCACAAATGTTAAAGTCCACAAATGAACCCAAGATTCACCTGTGGTAGAATCCCAACACCAGGGTGCTGGAAAGGAGACTCCGGCCGATTATCGAACCTCAGATTCAGGAGGAACAATGCAGCTTCCGTCCTGGCCGTGGAACAACGGACCAGCTCTTTACCCTCTGAGACTTCTGGAGGGGTCATGGGAGTTTGCTTATCCAGTCTACATGTGTTTTGTGGACTTGGAGAAGGCTTACGGCGTGTCCCTCGGGGAGTCTTGTGGGGGGTACTGCGGGAATATGGGGTATTCGTCGTTGCTATAGCTACCCGGTCCCTATATAACAAAAGTGAGAGCTGTGTCCCCATACTCGGCACAACGTCAAACACGTTCCCGGTGGGTGTTGGCCTCCGCCAGGGTTGCCCCTTGTCTCAGATTCTGTTGGTGGTCTTCATGGACAGGATCTCAAGGCCCAGCCGGGGGGAGGAAGGGATCCGGTTTGGTGACCTTAGAATTGCATCTCTGCTTTTTGCAGATGATGTGGTTCTTTTGTCTTCATCAGATCAGGACCGGGTTCTCTGCCGGAAAACGGTGGACTGCCCCCTCTGGGTGGGGAGAGGTACTGCCTCAAGTGAAGGAGTTCAAGTATCTCGCGGTCTTGTTCATGAGTGAGGGTAGAAGGGAGTGTGGTGAAGAAGGAGCTGAGCCGGAAGGCAAAGCTCTCGATTTACCGGTCGATCTACATTCCAACCCTCACCTATGGTCATGAGCTTTGGGGAGTGACCCAAAGAACGAGATATATCTCTCGCCTGGCCTGGGAACGCCTCGGGGTCTCCCAGGAGGAGCTGGACGTTGTGGCTGGGGAGAGGGATGCCTGGAATGCCCTGCTTAGCCTGCTGCCCCCGCGACCTGGCCCTGGATAAGCAGAGGAAAATGGATGGATGTGTTGTTATGGGTGGTATTGACAAAAAACCTTTTCTGTTGTTTAGGTTGGAAATCTTATTGAAAAAGCGACAGACTCAAAGAAAAAGTGCTCCATAGCACTAGAGGGCAAAACCTCCACAGGTTAAACTCTCAATGTTTACACCTTTAATTTATTTATCTTTTACTACACGGTCACCCATAAAGTTGGAACAATTTGTTTTCAGACACAATCTGTTAATATTGGTTTCATTTTCATTGTGATATGTTTGTTAGAGATTGAGTAATGCAGTTTTGAGAAGATATACACTTTATCTGTCAAGAATAAATCACATTGTCACAATCATTTCATGGAAAGAGGTAAAAAAAATATTTCATGCCAACTTCAGGGCGGCCGTGTATTTTGCACAAAACACAATTCACATTTTCACTTCAAAATAAATTGCATTACAAAAAAGACATTATTTGACTGAATCTTTATCGTTTCGTAGTTCAATCCCCAACGGCGGTTGATGGAGGGTGATAAAGGTTACAGGTCATCTCCCACTCTGGCTGACAAAGTTCAAGTCCTGGTTTGTGTCATTCCTGCCGACCAAATAGATTTCATACCTAAAGAAGTTGTGGAGAAGCTAAGAGATGTCAGACTCGCAGCCAGTGACATGGGTAAGGATTTTACTCTCTGTCGACTAATGGTGTCATATTGGGGTTTATGGTTACAAATAAATGCATAAAATACTGATTAGGTTTCTGTCTTGACAGAAATTCCCCAACTGGTTATTATCACCAAAGTGGATGAAGCCTGTCCTGAGGCGAAAAGAGATCTGAAGAATGTCTACAAGAGCATTCACCTGAAGGAAATGGTGGGTTTCTATTGGTGTTTGGTATCATGTGATCACTCAATTCAAATATTATTTACATCCTAAATTCGAAACAGACTAAAGTCCATCTGTCTGACTAACTTTTCCAGCATTTTTTAAAATGTAATTCAGTAGTGATTCGTGTTTTGTTTCCGTATTCAATGAAATAACTGAATGATGAGATGATACATGGACACTATTTTTTTTTAGATTTTAAATATTGAAATGTTTAAAAAGTTTTCAGAATTTTAGCATGAAAAAAATCTCCTTTGGTCACCACCTTGCTGTGTAACTGAAATGCTGTTACTTTAACACTCAGGTCGACAAATGCCACCTTTTATTGGGGATTCCAGTGAACTGCATCTTTCTTGTGAAGAACTACAGTTCAGAAATCAGCCTCAAAGATGAGACTGATGCTCTGATACTGAGCGCACTGAAGCAGATGGTTAACTTTGGTGACGACTACGTCAGCTACCTCGAGTAGACCTGCTGCTGCTGAGGCAAACACATTCTCATGAATGGGTTTGTATGATTCCCCACAAAAAGTAGCGCACTGAAATTCATATCATCCATTAAGTTTACATTAAGCTTAGGTGCCAACAGCAGAGTTAATGTGAGGAAAAAAGAACAGGGTTAGGGTTATAAAAGCTACTTCTGTACACAACTTCCAACGGGACACGAACACCAGCTTCCAGGTCTGCTGGTCTCCTGTTGTTCTGGCCTCAGGCATTAAAAACATTTTTTGCTGACTGGGCTGCTGGTGTTTGTGAGATTCATCCACCACAGCTTCCACCCGCCCTATAGGCGCCTACATGGCTTTAATTCTACCCCACCAGACAAAATCTGTGCAATTTTTTAGAAAAGCTACACATTCAAGGGCATTACTTTTGGTAGGAAATCATACAAACCCTTCATGTAGTTGGGTCATAAACCTCAATTCCGTGACCATTCTCTGGCTAATATGTTTTGACGACTGATTTGACTTCTATAGGGTCGTGCTTGCAAGCTGTGCTTGCAAGCTGTAAGGAAATTATGACAGTTCTTGGATTTTTTTAAAAACAAAACAACCACAATTGGCAAAAATGTCCTCATGCATGTTTTTTTAGTTGTTTTTCATCTTTTATTTTACTAATACTCTGTTGCAGTTATATTGTTTGATTCCACATTTCTGTGCAACTACTTGAGTTCTTTATTGTTGTCACAATGTATCTTTACTGTAATGAATAAAGTATGAATAAGCTTTACAAAACCTGATGCTGGATCTTTTCTTTTGCCGAAACATGAATTCTAATGATATATGTGACGAGGCATCAAACTGTGGAGTGATATTTAGCAATCAATTTTATTTATTTATTTAAGGTTTATTTGAATAGGGACAGATACAAAAACATAGACAATCTTGACAGTTTATCTGATGTATGCATCATAGTGTTTTTAGCCAAAGCTAATTCACGACACTTGTCCCTAGTAGGGCTTTTGTTCAAAAATAATACAGATTAACATTATTAAAAATACAGGCATAAAACAACAGCATAATAATAATAATAATAATACAGAGAGAATACAAGCTAAATATTAAAACTAAATAGTAAAAAACTAAGTATGAGAGCAAGATTGTTGCTGAAGTAGCCACACTTTTGTTTGTTTTTTAAATGCAACAAATGTAGGGATACATTTCAAGTAGTCTGGCAGTGAGTTCGATAATTTTGTCCCTTTTATTGAAAAGGCAGTTTGAGCAAAAGATGTTCTGCGGAATGGGATACTACAATTGCCTTTTGACGTTGCTCGGGTGGTGGATCTGGTACCACTTTGCAGTCTTGTTATTGTCTTGCAGAGCAGTTGGGGAGCAGCATTATTTAGGAATTTGAAGACCAATTTAATTGAGTGGAAGGAAATAAAATTAGCAAAACTTAAGATCTTATATTTGCTTAGAATTTGGCAGTGATGGTACCTTATTCTCTTCTTGTCCAGGACTTTCAAGGCTCGGTTAAAAAGACACTCTATAGCCTTAATTGATGACTGGTGAGCCTGGGACCATGTGGTCAAGCCATAAGATATATGTGAGAGAATCATAGAATTTAGAAAAAGAAAAGCACAGTTAAAAGTCAAACAGTTTCTTATAATCATAAAACATCCTAAGTTTGCCTTGATGGTTTTACACATTTTCTTAATATGACTTTTAAAGTTCAACTGATAGTCTATAATTATTCCCAGATATTTTACTTCAGGTACTTGTTCAATGAGCGCTCCATTAATTTTTATATTCAGGAGGTTTGTTAGAGGTAGTTTTTTGATGGAGAAGCAGACAGAGTTTGTCTTTTTAGTGTTCAGAGTTAAACAAGATGAGGACAGCCAAGTTGATATTTTGTCTAAGTTGGCATTTAGTTTCTCAGCCACAAAAGTACAGGTTTTACCAGATGCATATACAACTGTGTCATCTGCATACATCTGTAGACCTATATCTGGGCATACATCTGGTAAATCATTGATATAGAGACTGAAGAGTATGGGACCCAAGACAGTGCCCTGAGGGATCCCTGTTTCAATTTTGAGAAAAGTGGATCTCACACTATTAATTGTGACACATTGTTCACGGCCCTTTAAGTATGAATCAAACCAGGACAATGACTGTTTGGATAAATTGAACTTACTTAGTTTTGAAATTAAGATGTCATGATTGACTGTATCAAACGCTTTTTTTAGATCTAAAAATACTGCACCAACCACATGCCCTTTGTCGAGTGAATGTTTGATATTTTCAGTTAAAAAACAAGTAGCAGATTCTGTAGAATGGTTACGTCTAAATCCAAATTGCAGGGGATGCAAATAATGGTTTGTCTCAAGGTGGTGCATTAGTTGTTCTGAGACAATCTTCTCCAGGACTTTAGAAAAAACTGGAAGAAGACTAATGGGTCTATAGTTAGAAATCATTTCTGCATCTCCAGATTTCAAAATTGGTATTACCTGAGCAGTTTTCCACCCATCTGGGAATTGCCCAGATTTAATGGAAATGTTAATAAGATGGGTAAGGGGCTGAACTAGAATGCTACTATATTTCTTAAGAAAAGCTGTGTCTAGGTTATAAATATCCTTTGAGTAGGTGGTGTTTAGGTCATGTATTGCTTTTAGGACAGCTGTCTGTCCAACCTCCCTGAGTTGAAATGAGCTATCTTGTTCATCAGGTGTGTCTATTGTTGTTTGGTCAACATCATTCATGTTGAAAAAACCTGAGGCAAGGTTTTTAACAGACTCTGAAGAAATTATTGAACTCGTTTGAGACTTGTATACTATCAGTGATGATATCTTCTCCAATTTTAAGTTGATATTGGCTTTGGGTGGTGTTACCCTTTGGATTTAATAGACTATTTAGTTGCTTCCAGATGATTTTTGCCATTTCCTTTGGCCTCTGATAGAGTGTGGGTGTAATAGTTTGATTTGGACATTCTGAGCTGTTTAACCACTTGATTGCGCAAGCCTTTAAATAATTTTGAATCAGTGTCACTACGAGTTTTGATAAAAGTTTTCAGGGCATAATCCCTCCTTTTCATTAATTTTCGAATATTATCGTTCATCCATGGTAACTGAAATTTTCTCTGGGATCTTTTTCGCTTTTTAATGAATTTATCAACAATACATCCAATAGTAGACGTTAGCTGATTGCAGCAGTCGTTTACTTGGTCATGTTGTTGGAGCTCATCCCAGTTAATACCCTTTAATGTGTTCTCAAATTCAGTCATTGTTTTACGAGGGATCTCAAGTTTAACAGATTTCTGATTTTGATTTATAAATCTTGCCAGTCGTTTCTTTGTGAGTTTTCTTGCAACCAGTGTCAAATTATGATCAGACAGGCCAGTGACTAGATTATACGTTTTTATAATTCTGTCAGGTTTGTTCGTGAAAATTAAATCTATTAGTGTTTGAGAGTTCTTGGTGATACGTGTGGGAGCTTCAATCTTCTGACTGAAGTCATGTTTAGATGTGAGATCTTTTAGTTTTTTCCTGCAGCGTTTGTCTATCCAGTTTATATTAAAGTCTCCGAAGACAAGTACCTCACTGTTGTGTTTATAGTCCTTAAACAGCGCATCTAAGTTTTCGCATAGCGTCGCAGTGCACGCAGAGGGAGGGTTGTATACCACCGCAATGTTAAATTGCATGTTTTGCGACAGTGTAACATTAATACATAGACATTCAATAGATAGATCAGCAGTCGGGGAAATTTCCTTTGCATTGAGTGAGTCCCTAATGTATATCAGTACACCCCCTCCCCTTCCGACAGTTCGGTCCCTTCTAAAACATTTATATCCCAGAACATTGATTATGCTGGTTACGATTTTATCATGCAGCCACGTTGCACTAATACATAAAAAATCAATATTGGACTCAGACAATAATATTCTAATCTCATCACACTTGGGAACTAGGCTGCGGATGTTTAAATGGCCTCCCAAAATACCTTTAGGTTTTACCGCAGGATCCCAAACCACTTTGGCATGATTAACAGTTTGAAAGAATAGAGTCTGTTTCTGCTTCGTCCATGCTTGTGTTTGAAGTGTTCTTACTTTAGCGGGGACAGCTGTTCCTCGCCAGCCAACACTGTCAGCTGAGCGGTCAATGGCACTGATTAGGCCTTGTTTGTTTCCAATCTCTGTCCCGGCCTCCGTCAACCTTTCAACCGCGCAAGATGGGTTCTCCACCTGTTCTGTCATTCTCTCCACGTCGTGGTGCTGTATGTTCAGATCGCCGTGCCAGGCCCCGTCCTCACTAGTCGATAGGGTCGGGAAACCTGCGGGTATTCCAGGCGGCGTGGAGGTGACCAGAGCGGTGGTATCCAGGGTAGGAAACTCTGCTTGTTGGTGGGGGAGAAGGCCCGTCGCGTTGTCAACAGGTATATCCACGAGGCCTGGGCCTGGATTGAGTTGAATGTCTCCCGCAAGCAAGACCAGGAGGAAAAGGTATGCTTCCGTATAAGATTTGTTTGCTTTGATGCGCTTGGAGTAACACATCGTCGTGCGTAAAGTGCGCCTTGGACCAAGGATTAAAAATGAGCGATAAATGGTGAGTTGCCCATATCCGAAATTGTTCAGGTGGAGTTTGTCGGGGACAGAGCCCGGTGTTTGAACATTTCTTACTGACTTTGGTGGGGATCTAGATGTTGATGATCCAAGTATAGAGGCGAGTAATACCGCCGCAGTGCAGATAAACAGCAGGTAGATACTCAGGTGCAATTGTTTGTTTGCGTGCCGCCTCTGGCGGAGTTTTTTCTGTTCAATATGCGCACAAATGCTTTGTTTTCTAGCATATTTCAGCAATGCATGCTTCGTTTTGGAAAGCTTGATGAATCGATGTTTAAAATGCGTGGAGAAATTAGTTAATCCGATAAAAAGCGCAGCGAGCGCAGCAAGCACGGAGCCCCACCGACCGTGCACGCGCGCCATGCTTCCAACATCAGGCTGCTAATGTTACATTTATAATTCAGGGACATTCACCAACAAACATATCATTTAAAAAATATCTGTCTGATCGTCTTATATTGCTTTAACTTGAAGTGAAGAGTGATAACACAATAAAAGACTTTGATTTATGACATTTCATTACACTAGTCTGCTGTCTGAGTTCTTGTAAGTCACATGGTTGGCTATAAACTAAACTTAAAAGCTGATTCTGCTGATTGTCTTTCAGTGCTTGTACTTGATAATTGTTAGTGTTTTTAAAACAATGTTTTACTTCATATAACATTGTTTACTTTTGGTTTCACACAGATATCCTATGTTTCTTTGTTTATAACTATTACTATGTTTTAGGCCCATTTTTGCTCTGTTACATAGTTTCAGTATGTACACATTTTAATACAAAGCTATTACCATGTTATTAAAGAGCTGTACTTTCTACTTTCTATTAAAGTGCTGCCAAAATATGTACATCTGTAAAATAAGTTAAAAACATAAATGTACATAAATAAGACAATGTTAACTTTCTCACCCTGCGATAGTCTGGCGTCCTGTCCAGGGTGTACCCCGCCTCTCGCCCAATGACAGCTGGGATCGGCTCCAGCCCCCGCGACCCGATTGCGGATAAGCGGTTAATGGTAATGAATGAATGAATGAATAACTTTCTCACTCTTTACACTATGTCGTCTGACTTCTGGAGTGCTTGCTCTGAGCCTCTTATATTACTTTGCTTGAAATAAAAACTGATAACACAGCAAAAATATTTGGTTTATGACATCTCATGACACCAGGTTGGGCCGTTGTTGTAAGTCACAAGGTTGGCTATAAACTAAACACAAAAGTCAAAGCAAGATAGCCTATAGATACCCCGTCTCTGTTTCACTGTGATCAGTCTTTCCAGAGCCACATGAGAGAAGGTAAGGACCAAATTCTGTTGTAAAATATTGTGATTGGGAAACAAAAAGGCCATTTGCTTATTTGTTGGCAGTGCCATTTTTTTAATGTCTGATAACCCTTATTTCCATTGTTTAATTTAATTGGACTTATGTTCTTATGTTCTTGTAACTGGTTGGGATGCAGTAGCCACTGTGGGGCATCAGCAAGAATGCACAAGTAAATTTGTCAACATATATTTATTTTTATTTATTCATTTTTCCATACAGTGAGGGAGTGTGCATGTGGTTCTACAAGGAAAACAGAAAAGATACCAATCCAAACAAAATTACAGTGATAAAAATATGTGTTAATAGCCAAAAAATACGCATCGAATAATATAACTTACAAGTCTATGGACGCACACAACTGAAAATTACGACTGGATGGAGAACAATCCTCACAGATATCACACAGATTTACCTCCGGCTCCCATCAACCCCCCATCTGTCAGACACAGTCATGTGCTCGCCTCAGAACAGAAGGCAGGGCTCTGATTGGCCGATTCTAGCAGCCAGCATTAAAAGGGGACACGCTACGAAACATGCCTGAACTATTCAACTTTTCATTGAAAGTTTATAAATTTTGACATAACTTTTTAGGGGAGCCCTGAGAGGCAAAAACTCTCAATTCTGATCAGAATTTATCTCTCTCCTGTGTTTTTTTATTTTTTATTTTAAGTTTTGCCAGGTGAAAAATAAGGTTTACAGCCATGGGACAACGACATTCCAGATGCAATCATCCTCATCATGCTCCTCCAGATCCAGCTCCAGCTCCAGCTCCTCCACCACCTCCTAGTAAGTTCCCTTTACTTTTTCCCCACAAGTCTCCTCTTTACATACATACTACTACTTTATGCTGATAACATGCAGTTTAAGGCAAAAACCACATAGTTTTTCTCATGTAGCACAAATTTATGTAGCACAAATCTCCAAAATGACCAAAGTTTTTCAACCAAAATCTCAGCATGGATTCTTCTCTGTTGTTCCAAAGATCTTGGCATATTGATGTTATATTCTGGAGTGATTTTTGACCATTTTTATTCATTCTTGATATGAGTAAAATTGCATTATTCAGCTCAAAGTGTATGTAACAAATGGTATCTACCCAAAAATTGTAACAACTTAAGGGACACAGTTGAACCTGGAAATGGACTTCAGATAGCATACTATTAATGTTATGACCCCTTAAACACCTTTATAAGTTTCAATAAATATTTAATTCATTCATTCATTCATTTTAATTAGATGTTTTTGACCAGAACAACTTGACACACAGTGCTGAGCTTCATCTCAAATTAATCTTCAGCTTCACAGCTTTCATCACTTCTATGTGGCATTTATTGTTGCCCTGCTATCTCCCCCTAAACATCCACAGCCCACAACCACCCATTTTCAAAACAGAAAAAGGAATTTGAACACCAACTGGTTAACATGTGTTATTTTCCTCGTAGAGTGCTTTGATCAGCCATGGAGGACTCTGCCAGAGTGAGTATGAACTAACAGTTTGATGCCCTCTTTTGTGTGGTTTTGCTCCTTAACACACAACTTAAATGCCTGGTGTGTGTGTGTTTGTGTGTGTGGCAACAATAAAAGTCACTATGTTCCTGTTGTGCCATTATTAATAATAAAAGCAAAACAGTATTCAACTCTAGTGTTTTTTCTCGTTAATAAACAGCAACAACCAGGAGAATCTCACCTTTGTGAAAAACTACCAACCTGGAAACGGTGACGTCAAACATCTCAGGATTCTGCTTCATGGACCAATCGGTGCCGGCAAGTCCAGTTTCGTCAACTCTGTGGACACTGTCTTACAAGGCAGAGTTACCGGTCGAGCTCCGACAGATGCAATCTCTGGGAAAAGCTTCACCACAAAGGTAACTATTGAATGTGGTGAAAATAAGCTGAAAGATGTTCCTTAATTCTTAATTCTGGAAGTTTGTGAAGAACAAAGTAACATAAGGAATATAGAAACTGGAAGTAGAAATGAACTTTGAGCACTTAGTGTTCTCGTTTGAAAGAGCAGGACGAAGCAACAAGTCACTCTTTGAATTATTTTGAACAACGTTTATTTCTCAAAACTTCAGACATTTTCCAATCCTGTATTTTGTCAATGAGGGTTTCTTTGCTGCATAAAATTAAGCAAAGTAGATATTTGTGTTGGTTTAATATTTTCATACTGTGTAGATTTGCTAAAATGATGCAAACAATTGCCCTTTCTGTTTGCAGTACAAAACATACAAGTTCAAGAAAGATTCGGGTGGTTTTCATTCTGTCGTTTTCAATGACATCATGGGATTTGAGAAATCCACTAACACTGGAGTTGATGTGGAAGAGGTCAAACTGGCCCTGAAAGGACATGTTGCAGAAAATCACGAGGTACGATCCTCTCTGAACTCTGATTTCATTTAAAGGTGCCCTGTGGAGTTTTCTACTCAGCAAAGAAAATACATATTGTAAAATTGTTTGAATCCCGCATTTTTTACATGTTTACTACTACAGCACGAAAGTCCTCTGGTTGTGTTGAGAGAAGTTCACTGAAACTATACTGACTGGGCAGTAAGAGATCTTAGAGTTTTTCAGCTGGGGCAGTCTGAATTTCTCTGAATATTTTCTGTGATTAGCCTCAATCTGCATTTCTTTCTGAATTCTGAATCTTCAGAATTCATCTCTGTGAGGGCAAGTGAGCAATTAAGGGGCCATCTGCGGTTGGTAACAACCCCCAGGTGTGAGCAATTTTGCACTTCAATTGGAAATTCCAACCATTCACAGCTCTGGCAGAGGGCAGTCTACGCTCGTCACAATCAGCCTGAATGCGAGAACAGCCACGTTTAATTCCAATCACACTACAACAACAGGGGCGGGTAAGACGGACGAGGCTAAGAGAAGTTTCAAGTTCACCGAGCAAAGGGAACCAGTCCTATTCCCTCCCCAGTCTTACAATATGTGCCGCTCCATTCCTGTTGTTGTCTCCGGTCCACACAGAAAACACCTTGCCAGATGGTGCAGAAACCTAACTAACCTTCGGCCTCTAAAACTGTCCTCACACACTGTCACTTCCTTCTCCATGGGCCTGTGGAACAGCCAATCTGCAGTAAACAAAGCGATTTTATTACGGCTTACACCAACCACCTTTCTCTTCAGCTCCTTGCTCTCACTGAGACCTGGATCAAACCTGAGAACACAGCCACCCCTGCTGCTCTCTCCACCAACTACACCCTCTCCCACACCCCGTCCTTCTGGGCGAGGAGGTGGGACTGGCCTGCTAATTTCCAATAAATGGAATTTCACCCCACTGCTACATTTCACCAAATATGACACTTTAGAATACCATGCCATTACAGTAACTGCTCCTGTTAAAGCCTACGTTGTTGTCATTTACTGTCCACCAGGCCAGCTGGGTGGCTTTACAGATGAGCTAGATACCCTGCTCTCTTCCATACCTGATCATGACTGTCCGTTGCTTGTCCTGGGTGACATGAACATCCACTTCGACAGTCCAGACTCTAATAACTTCATGTCGTTAATTCATTCCTTTGACCTCCAGCTGGTCCAAAGTCCTCCTACTCACAAAGCTGGCAAGAACCTTGACTTAATTCTCATCTGTAACTGTGCCACAGATGCACTGGTGGTAACGCCTCTCCACCTGTCAGATCACTTTTTTAAATGCCCGGAACCTAGATCGGTGGTTTTGTAAATGTAATGAAGCTGCAGCCTTTTTTTTTTTTTTTTTTGACCATCGTTAACAGTACGTGTATGTATTGACAAAAGACCTTTTCTGTTGATTAGGTTGGAAATCTTGTTAAAAAAGCAACACACTCAAAGAAAAAGTGCTCCATAGCACTAGAGGCGAATACCTCCACAGGCTGCCTTTAATTTATTCATCGTTTTTTACATGATCCACCTTAAAGTTGGAATCATTTGTTTTCTGTTAATTGTGGTTTCATTTTAATTGTGATATGTTTAGAAGAGATTAAATAACCCTTTTTTGAGATGTTATACACTTTATCTGTCAAGAATAAATAATATTGTCATAATCATTTCATGGAAAGAGGTAAAAAAACATTTCATTCCAACCTCAATGTATTTGTGACAACGCTGTTGATCCTCATTTCTTTCCACTATTTGATCAATGTCAAGGCCCTTGTATCCTCATCACCTGGGTACATGTGATTTGCTCTAACGCTGATTTTCGAAAATGTTTTACCATATTCCGTGTATTTCGCACAAAACACAATTCATATTTTCACTTCAAAGTAAATTGCATTGCAAAAAAGACATTATTTGACTGAATCTTTATCATTTCATAGTTCAATCCCCAACGGCGGTTGATGGAGGGTGATAAAGGTTACAGGTCATCTCCCACTCTGGCTGACAAAGTTCAAGTCCTGGTTTGTGTCTTTCCTGCCGACCAAATAAATATAGTAGCTAAAGAAGTTGTGGAGAAGCTAAGAGATGTCAGACTCGCAGCCAGTGACATGGGTAAGGATTTTACTCTTTGTCAACTAATGGTGTCATATTGGGGTTTATGGTTACAAATAAATGCATAAAAATATTGATTAGATTTCTGTCTTGACAGAAATTCCCCAACTGGTTATTATCACCAAAGTGGATGAAGCCTGTCCTGAGGCGAAAAGAGATCTGAAGAATGTCTACAAGAGCATTTACCTGAAGGAACTGGTGGGTTTCTATTGGTGCTTGGTATCATGTGATCACTCAATTCAAATATTATTAACATCCTACATTCCAAACAGACAAAAGTCCATCTGTCTGACCTGTCTAACTTTTCCAGCATTTTTTAAAATGTACTGTAATTCAATAGTGATTGGTTTTTTTTGTTTTTGGATTCAATGGAATAATTGAATGATGAGATGATACATGGACACTATTTTTTAGATTTTAAAATATTGAAATGTTAAAAAAATGGGGCGGCTGTGGCTCAATTGGTAGAGTTGGTTGGCCCCCAACCGAAGGGTTGGGGGTTTGATCCCTGACCGTCGCAGCCTACATGTTGAAGTATCCTTGAGCAAGATACTGAACCCCAAATTGCTCCCGATGCTGCGTTCATCGGTGTGTGAATGAATTCCCAAGTGGCACCGTTTAGCCTCTGCCACCAGTATGAACATGTGTGTGAAAGGGTGAATGAGCGCAGTCTGTAGTGTAAAGCACTTTGAGTGGTCTCATAGCGACTAGAAAAGCGCTATATAAGTGCAGGTCCATCCATTTACCAGGTCCAAAAAGTTTTCAGAATTTTTGCATGAAAAAATCTCCTTTGGTCAACACTGTTGGGAATTAAGGATGCCTCTTTTATGACCTTGCACAGGGCGTCAAATATGTAAATAAAAGGGCGTTATCATAAATGCTAACCTTCCCATAAGGATATCAAATATGTAAGGATGAACCTGAGCAACACTCGTGTGGATCTCACGGTTCAAAAGTGTGGTAAGATGGCTATCAGAATTATTAATAATTATCATAAATAATTATTAATTAAATTATGTGACTTGATTTGCTCGTTGGGGCACCATCTGTAAAACAGAAAAATATAGCCAATTCACCTAAATTGGAACACTCATTAATAATTATGAACATAATTATAATCAAATTACCATATTTATATTTAGAAGTAGTTGAAGGAATTGTGAATTCTTGTCACAGAATAGGCTAGCATATCGTTCACAGTGTACAACATTAAATACACAGCATTTGTAATAATAAGTATCTATTCTAAACAAGTAAAGCAAATAAAAGCACACATCCATTGAGTATAGATTTCTAAGAGTCTAATCTAGTTTAGGCTTACAAAAGTGAGGAAAGATGTACTACTACTAAAGTCCTTGCTGATTGCTGATCTATGACCAGTTACTTTACTCACAGTCCAGTTGGAAAAGGGGGAAATCCTTTTCGATGGAAGGCGTGGAAGGAAGTTTGATTTCAGGTTGAGTTTCGATAATTTGCTGTCTTGCAAATTAAGTTGCTGGTTAGTCCTTGTTGTTTGATGAAGCAGTTGCGGTGAACTTTGCGTTTATTCATACAACTTTGATGTGCAGGGAAGATTAGAGTTGCAGTTGTTTCAGGATTCCTTGTGGAATCCTTCAGAAGGAAGAGGCCTCACCCTGAGATAAGATCTCTGCAGGAGACAAATGTTAAAGTCCACAAATGAACCCAAGATTCACCTGTAGTTCGATCACAACACCACTTTGCTTTTTAACTGAAATGCTGTTACTTTAACACTCAGGTCGACAAATGCCACCTTTTCATGGGGATTCCACTGAACTGCATCTTTCTTGTGAAGAACTACAATTCAGAAGTCGATCCCAACGATGTGACTGATGCTCTGATACTGAGCGCACTGAAGCAGATGGTTAACTTTGGTGACGACTACGTCAGCTACCTCGAGTAGACCTGCTGCTGCTGAGGCAAACACATTCTCATGAATGGGTTTGTATGATTCCCCACAAAAAGTAGCGCACTGAAATTCGTATCATACATTAAGTTTACATTAAGCTTAGGTGCCAACAGCAGAGTTAATGTGAGGAAAAAAGAACAGGGTTAGGGTTATGAAAGCTACTTCTGTACACAACTTCCAACGGGACACGAACACCAGCCTCCAGGTCTGCTGGTCTCCTGTTGTTCTGGCCTCAGGCATTAAAAACATTTTTTGCTGACTGGGCTGCTGGTGTTTGTGAGATCCATCCACCACAGCTTCCACCCGCCCTATAGGCGCCTACATGGCTTTAATTCTACCCCACCAGAGAAAATCTATGCAATTTGTGGAAAAGCTACACATTCCAGGGCATTACTTTTGGTCGGAAATCATACAAACCCTTCATGAGAGCATTCTGCTGAGACAAACCTTGAATGATTAAGACATGAAGTAAAATAACTTCAATGTTATCTGCATGTTTTCTTTTCCATTTAGCTTTGTGTATTCACTGTATTGTAAGGTCTGCAAGACATTTTAGGCCATTTAGGCCTTTCTGAGAAGCTGTAGCAGTTTCTTCTGTACAACCATTCCAAGTTAAAGCTGATTATTTTTTACCAACGGTTTGGCTGATGGCACGGAGGTGTTTATAAGTTTGAATTCAAAAGGCAGACTTTCAAATTTGTCCTGTAGAAGATAGTCGACATCATTCATGATGACCACTGGTATAGTCTTCTTAATAAAGAAAAAAAAGGGTCATGCTTGTGAGCTGTAAAGAAATTATGACAGTCCTTGGATATTTTTTTTAAGAAAACAGCCACAATTGGCAAAAGTGTCATCATGCATGTTTTTAGTTGTTTTTCATTTTTTATTTTTACTAAGACTCTGTTGCAGTTATATTGTTTGATTCCAGATTTGTTTGCACTGCCAAGTTGGTTCACACTTCACTACCACCTGAGTTCTTTATTGTTGTCACAATGTATCTTTACTGTAATGAATAAAGTATGAATAAGCAAAACCTGATGCTGGATCTTTTCTTTTGCCCAAACATGAATTCTAATGATATATGTGACGAGGCATCAAACTGTGGAGCGATATTTAGCAATCAATGTGACATTTATAATTCAGGGACATTCACCAACAAACAAACAAACAATTAAAGTACTGAAAGACAATCAGCAGATGAAATACACTTTAATTTTTTAAATGGTATGAGCATTTTTTTTTTAAATTTTCGTTTCTATTTGCTTCTAGAATAACAAAAAGACAAAATGACATCTACTGAGCCAAACGCCTGCATCCTGGCACTTCAAAATGCTCAGCACAGCAGCCATTCTCTGTGAGTGAAGATTATAAAGTAAACAGAAACCAAAACTTTACTGTATGTGGTCTGTATTCTCTAAAACCACAGCAACAGTGCTGAAGACTACATGAAACAACACGTTGCATGTACACGTTCAGGTACTTTCCACGGTGTATCAGCTCAGTGATTCTGCTGCCTCGGGACTTTTTTTGGTGTAGCAGTGTTGGTAAAAAAGTCTGACATTAAGTTACGTGATTGGCTATAATCTAAAACGGATAAAAGAAAGTGAAAGGAAGTGGATAACCTATAAAACAACTTTCTGCCAACTTGAAGTGGCACACTGTGCAGGGCTGCTTAAGAGAAGGTAAGGACTGTTTATTTTGTCAATCCTCCTCATGCTAGCATCATTTTTCTTATTTCTTTTTTTCAAAAGAGCATCAAACTGCTATTAGAGACAGTTGATGAAATACAGTACTGTGCAAAAGTTTTTGACAGGTGTGGAAAAAATACTGTAAAATAAGAATGCTTTCAAAAGTAGAAATGTTAAAAGTTTATCTTTATCAATTTTAAAGAATGCAAAGTGAGTGAACAGAAGAAAAATCCAAGTCAAATCAATATTTGGTGAGACCACCCTCTGCCTTCAAACCAGCATCAATTCTTCGAGGCATTTCTTCACACCTGCCTCAGACTTTTGCTCAGTACTGTATATAAAAAGCTGAACTTAATATAATAAAGTGCAAAAGCATGTGAGTTGGACTTTTTATCAGTTTTTCAAAATGTAAAAGTAGTGTAACTATGATGACGAGAGGCTGGAGTTCATTGTGTGACACACACCAAGAGTTTAGGAAATTCAACAGGAAACACAATGAGGCAATCCTTTGAAATCACATGACCCAAAAGAAACCAAAACGATGTTTAAACCTTTAGTTCTTTCATTACGTTTTTTTCTTTTAAGGGTTAAAAAAAGGAAGTCAGAATACAAAAAGCTTTAGTTTCAGAGTCATGACTTGAGGTTAACCGTCACCTCTTGTTTACACTGGCACAGCAGTAATATATAAATATATATAAGTACTGATAAATGTTATATTAAGTTATAATAAAGTTTCTTAGGATGGAAAGATTAAACAAAAAAAGCAGGGGAACTACAGAAGTATGACAGATTTACACAATTCTCTTATGATTTACTGCATGGACTGTATCATGAAGTTCACTGAGTGGGAGGACAAATTAATTTTTTTTTCATCCTTCTACTTATTTTATCAACTGAAAGTAAAAAAAACCTTTGTTGTTGTCTGAAGCTACATGGCAGAGACTTTGTGTTGTGTCTGCCCTCATGGTCGTCAACTGTGACTGTGAAGCTAAATTGCTATTTACTTATTTTGGTTAATGATAATTTATTAAATAAATTAATAAATAAAATTGAATGATTTTTGTCAACAAAGTAAAACATTTCTTATGGTAAAAAGTTTGGATGTTTAATTTTAGTGTTGTTAGTCTTTATTATAAAAATACTAAATAATATAAAAATAATAATAATGATAATATCAATAATATTTGTATTATTAATAATAATATCATTATTAATAATAAAAGTAATAATAAAAATGGTAATGATAATAATAATAGTAGTAATAATGATGATAATAATAATAATTACAATGATAAAAATAATAATAATAATATTAATAATAATAAAAGTAATAATAAAAATGATAATAATAATAATGATAATAATAGTAATAATAATAATAATGATGATGATAATAATAATAGTAATAATAATAATAATAAAAGTAATAATAAAAATGGTAATGATAATAATAATAATAATAATAATAATAAGGATAATAATAGTAATAATATTATTAATAATAATAAAAGTAATAATAAAAATGATAATAATAATAATCATTATAATAATACTAATAATGATGATAATAATAATAATAATAATAATAATAATAGTAATAATATTATTGATAATAATAAAAGTAATAATAAAAATGATAATGTAATAATAATAATAATAATAATAATAATATTATTAATAATAATAAAAGTAATAATAAAAATGAAAATGTATATATATATATATATATATATTTATCACAGAAACACATTTGTTTGTGTCCTTTGCATATCTCAAGAAGTGTTCATCTGATCTACTTCATAACTGGGAGGTGTATTGATCTGGTTCCAGGGCAGTGAAGTGTCCAATGTGGTGCAGTTTGGCCACATGGTGGTGCTATAAAACCACAAACTGTAACCCTAAGAAACAATTCCCCCTGCTGGATCCTGGAGCATGAAGTCGACCACCCAAACACCAAATGAGCATTAGCTGCACTCATTTATTCAGGGATTCATGTTTCATATGCAGCAGAGTGGAGCCTCTGCTGCTATCTTTTCTTATTTCAATGTATTTCAATTGAAAGTTAAAATCTTCTTCTTTATTTAAACTTTGATGGACTTGAACTATAATTTCTAAATTTGGGATTATTGTCGAGATACTTTAACGGATGTTTCCTGTGATCATCTTTTTATATTTTAACACAACTGAACTTCTGTCACTGATTGCATAACATGTTTAATCTCCATTATTTGCATTGTGTATCTCCCACTAACTCACTCAGCCTTTCACTCTGACATTTTTCTATTTCGCAACATTCGTAAAAAGATAAAATTACACATTAATTATCTTTACCACTAAGATGAGAGTCTCATTTGATTTGAGCCAATAACAAAATTCCTGCATATTTACCTGTAAATGTTTTGTTTTACAGCTATGGGAGGAGGTAAGTCACAAACTCACCTCTTTGTTAGATGTTTTAAATGTTGCAATTTATTGTTTTTTACAATAACCAACTAAGTCATGTTTATGGATGGTTTAAAAAACAATTATTAACCATTTAAAGTGCTATACATATTTAATCGTTAAATGTTTTCAACCAATTCCTTAAAGGTTTATGAATCATTTCACAATCATTAACATACTTAATATGGTGTTAAAAATGTTATAATGAGTATAATAATAATAATAAACTATTATATAATTTAATTGTTTGTTGATGGTAAATTAACTATAAACTTAAATTAATATACCATCTATTTGTCATTTCTAAATGATTTAGTTAGTTAAACATTAATAAATGATGTATTTACCATTCTAAATGGCCTATATACGGTTTAAAACTGATGATTAAACATTAATAAACTGTTTACCATTCATAAATGATGGATATTGTAAAGTGTTACCATTGTTTTTATAATTGAATCTTTAGAAATGAGTGTTAATGAAGTTTTAAAAGTGTTTTGTCTCATTTCTCTTTAGCATACTTCAGTCAGCCATGGAGGCCTCTGCTACAGTCAGTATGAGTCTTTATATTGTTGTGCATTCATTAATAAAAAATAATTCAGTATTTTAATGTTTTTCTCTTTGATTAAAAGCAACAACCAGGAGAATCTACATTTTGTGAGAAGTTACCAACCTCAAAACAAAGAAGTCAAACATCTCAGGATCCTGCTTCATGGACCAGCCGGAGCCGGCAAGTCCAGTTTCTTCAACTCTGTTGAGAGCGTTTTAAGAGGCAGAGTAACTGGTCGAGCCTTGACGGACGCAAACAGTGGAAGCACCTTCACCACAAAGGTATGAAAAACAGAACCTGGTCTCACAGGAATCCGTGAAATAGCCACGGATTCACTTGACTCAAAATCCGTGGAATAGCCACGGAATCACTCAAATTTCCATGAAACTGACACGGATTTCACTAAAATGCAAGTTAATGACAGTCATATCCCGTGGCTATTCCATGGATATTTGTTCCTATTGGTTTGTTCCAAGTCACGTGACTTTCAAGGTCCCGGCGGTCAGAACAAAAAACATGGCGGACAGTTCTCTCATTTTTAGTGAAAAAAAAATCAATATTTTGACTTAGTTGCTGCATAAAAATTGATTTTTATTACATTTCTAGCGAGTAATATGTTTTTTTTTCTAATTATTCACTCAGTGAATGTACATAATCACTTTGTATGTTGGAATAGCCACGGGATATGACTGGCATTAACTTGCATTGTAGCGAAATCCGTGTCAGTTTCACGGAAATTTGAGTGATTCCGTGGCTATTCCACGGATTTTGAGTTAAACAAATCCGTGGCTATTTCACGGATTCCTGTGAGATCATGTTGGAACAACATCTTAAAAATCACCCAAACTTTAACCCTTTATCAGGCAAAGAACTATATTTGGTAACTTCAGGTAATATTTCGAGAAAAAAGTTACTAGATTAAGTGGCAAATCTACAAGAAAAAAAAGTCTCAGATTTAAGAGATTTAAAGTGGCAAATCTGCATGAAAAAAGTCGCAGATTTAAGAGAAAAAAGTGGGAAAAAAGCAACTTTTTCCCACGTATGTATTGCTACAGGGGACCATACACTGCAAAAAAAGAAAAGTTGGCTGAACTCAAAATTTCAAGGCAACAAACTTCGATATAATTTTAAGTTGGACAATTAAACTAAATATTTTAAGTTTTGTTTTTGAGTTTGCTCAACTCTGAATTCAGATTTTTGATCTTATAATATTACATTGTAATAACTTTTAATCCTTACTTCTGCTAACTTCTGCAATGTGCTGAATTGGCACGATTGTAACGCCGCTATGAAATGTTAGCTAATGTTGTGACCACAATTTTGAGTTAGCATTGATACGCTAATGGCTACTCTTGTAGCTGTAACAAGCAGCGCCGCTAGCATCAGTTAGCCGCTAGCATCAGTTAGCCGCTAGCTTTCGCTAATGACATAATTTCACCGCTTTCCCGCATTTCACAACAAAGAAATAAGAGTTATCAGAACTATTGTCCCTTGTTGTGAACCCCAACTTAAAGATATAAGTAACAACAACTCACCAACTTGTTTTTGAGCAGACAACTGGCTTCCTTTGTCGTGCTAACTTACATTATTACCCTAAATGTCAATAATTTATATTTCCAAGTTTTACCAACTTAAATCACTGTTTTAGGCCAAAAAATACAAGTTGGCTTTTTTTTGCAGTGTAGGACCTTTTTTCTTAAAAAAGGGGAAAAACGGGAACATAGAACCCAGAACAGAGGGTGACCCCAGCATGGGAAATGGTTGAGAGCTGACAGAGTGAAAAACATCTACAGACATATTAACATGTGCATGTGACCTGTATGTCTGCTCTGTGTGTTGGCTTTACACTAATTATATTCTCTGTTAAAGAAAAACAGAGTTTAATCTGATGTCATCTCGCTGTTCCCTATAAAGATGAAACGTCTGTTTGACAGCTTCACCTTCTGCTTCTCAGTACACAGCTTATACAATCCACAAAGACCAGGAGAGCTTCTATTCATTCATCTTCAATGACATCATGGGCTTTGAGCCAAAGAATGGCAGCGGGGTTCATGTTGAGGACATCAAATTGGCCCTGATGGGACATGTGAGGGAAAACTACAAGGTACAACCAGTTAAACTCTTTATTGATATTACCGTAGGAAAGATGAGTTGCTCATGTGTTGATCAATCTCTTCTCTGAGATCAGTTTGAGCTTCTCATATTCATTCTGTGATCATTTGTTTCTGGATAACTTCTTCTAAGGGACCTTTAGGAGCAAGAGATCAGCTAAAAAGAGACAAAGACATCACTAAGACAAAGGAGGTTGAGCTGAGAAATACTTAGAAGTGGAAAACTGAGGAGATCTCATAGTAGTATATGCCCCTGATCTCTATTATGTCTCAATTCTATTCTCCTTCAAAATAACCGAGACATCCAAACTGATCTCAGGGAAGAGATTGAGCAACAAGGTTATTATAGTTAACGAAAACTAACGGAATGACGGAAACTAGAATTTAAAAAACATTTTCATTAACTGAAATAAAGTTTTTTTTAAGAATGATAACTAACTGAAACTGTATTTTGTGGTTCCAAAACTAACTAAAACTAACTAAAATTATAGTAAAAATGTCCTTCGTTTTCGTCTTTGTCAACTTTTTTCATCCGTAAACCTTTTTGGTTGATATGAAATCTATTTCATCTATCTGGTTTTATGACTTAATAAACTTATTGGGGCTGAGATGGATCAGACAAAGGAAATAAAGGAAACATTTATTGTGACCTTATTGAATCTGGCACCCAACAAATACCCCATTACAAAACAACTACAACTGATAAAAACTCAACTAAAACTAATAAAAAAAATTCACAAATTTATGAGATAAAAAGTGACAAATTTACAAGAAAAAAGTCACAAATTCACAAGAAAAAAGTGACAAATTTAAAGAAAAAAAGTGTCAAATTTACGAGAAAAAAAGTGACAAATTTACAAGAAAAAAGTGACGAATTTATGAGAAAAAAGTAACAAATTTTCAGAGAAAAATTGTCGAATTTACAAGAAAAAGTGACACATTTAAAAGAAAAAATTGACAAAAAGGCAACATTTATTGTGACTTTTTTTATTCTGGCACCCAACAAATACCCCATTACAAAAAAATTAAAACTAATAAAAACTAAACTAATACTAAGCATTTTCCAAAAAATAAAACTATTAAAAACAAGCAAACACACTCTAAAAAATAATTAAAACTAACTGAATTTGAAAACAGAAATTGATAACGAAATTAAAACTAAAACTAATAAAAAATCCCTAACTATTATAACCTTGATATGAGCAACTCTTTCCTACGGATAGTTTTAGTTGAAAGGTGCAGCAGGTTCTTCTGGATGGTTGTTGAGTTTTATTTCCAGGTCGTCAAATAAGACTCAACAATGAACCAGAGTTACATAGTTCTATTAAACTAATTGTGATTTGTAGTAGTTTGTTAAAGTGAGTAATTGTTTTGTAGTTCCGTCCTGAAGGCCAGCTGACAGACGCTGACCAGGGCTACAACGAATCTCCCGCTCTGGACGACAGAGTTCACGTTTTGGTGTCTGTGCTTCCTGCCGGCTTAGTGTCCATAGCAAACGACGAAGTGGTGAAGAAGATGAGAGAAGTCAGACTGGCAGCCAGTGAAATGGGTCAGACAATATTTATTACCCTGTGTGGACTAGCTCAAAATACCTGCAGAGATAAAACTTAACTCTGGGGAGTTTTGGGCTATTTTGTCCATCTTTGACTCCTTTCCATCCTGCCTGTATTCACCACTTAAAACATGTTTAAATGTCATGTTGGTATATTTTTTTCACCTATATGACCTGATAATAATTGTTTTTTTTTTCTGACTTACTGGATCAACATTTTGAACCAAAAAGAACCAAAGAAAAACCAACATTTTTGGTCATTTTGTCTTATCATTTTGTGTCTTTTTTTGGTCATTTTGTGTCTTTTTTGGTCATTTTGTGTCTTTTGTTGTCTTTTTTAGTTATTTCGTGTCTTTTTAGTCATTTTGTATCTTCTTCTGTGTTTTTTTGGGTCATTTTGTCTTCTTTTAGTCATTTTGTGTCTTCTGTGTCTTTTTTGGTCATTTTTTGTCTTTTTTTGGTCATTTAGTTTCTTTTTTTTGTCATTTTGTGTCTTTTTTGGTCATTTTGTTGTCTTTTTTAGTTATTTTGTGTCTTTTAGTCATTTTGTGTCTTCTGTGGTTTTTTTGGTCATTTTGTGTCTTTTTGGTAATTTATTTTATTTTTTAGTCATTTTGTGTCTTTTTTGGCTTTTTTGTGTCTTTTTTAGTCCTTTAGTCCAACATAAAATGTGATTTTGAATCTTTTTTTTTACTTTAGAAACACTATCATGCTCAATAAAGAATTTTAAATGTTGCAAATGTGAACAAAGGTGTCAAATCATAAGAGGGTTCCATCCAGTTCTATCATTTGATACTAAATCTATTTGAGCTTGTCTCCAGTTTTACTTGGTATATCATCATCAAACTGAAACTGGCCTCATGGAGTTTACAGCCAGAACTTTAGAGGTAAATGTACAGTAGGGCTCCACGCTGCTTTGTTTTCTAGTCTGATGGAGGCAACAAGTCTGGATTATTTGGAGCTTTAGGACACTCCACAGGGTTAAAATACTGATTTACTGGTTTCTGTCTCGACAGGAATTCCCCAACTGGCTATTCTCACCAAAGTGGATGAAGCCTGTCCGAAGGTAAAAAAAGACATGAAGAAGGTCTATAAGAGCAAGTATCTGAAGGAACAGGTGGGTTTCTATTGGTGATTTTTCGAATTGTTGTTGGATTTGAAATCTTGGATAGGCTCAATATTCAGAATTTCTTTTCACTGATCAACTGAAATGCTGTTACGTAGGTCAACAAGTTCAGCTCGTTGCTGGGCCTGCCACCAAACTGCATCTTTCTTGTGAAGAACTACGAGTCAGAAAACAGCACGAATGATGACATTAATGCTCTGATACTGAGCGCTCTGAGACAGATGATCACATTTGGAGAAGACTTCCTCAACAACCTGTAGACCTGAATACTGCTGAGGAAGACTTTGTAAGACCAAAGCTTGGAATTCCTAATGTGCAGGGTAGTTGTTTGGCAGTTTTTATTCTCATTTCTAGTCATGTTATGCCAGGGGTGCAGATGGGATTTTTGAACTGGGGGGGACGAAGTTCACCAAATGATTTCAACTCAAGTTGTTTTTCAGTTATTTTTCCACTCCATGCCTTAACCTAAATATGTTTTATTTAAGCATTTTTAAATGAACTGTAGTGTAACCAACATTTTTACATAAAAGAAGTTTGTGCATGAAATTCCCAGTTCAGCCAAACAAATTTACTGACTTGAAGCTGACTCAATGAAGGACCCAAAAACATCTCTCCTCCTTTATTACCCTCAACATACTGCTGGGTCATTTCTTATCCGTCAGGATTTTCTGACATTATGATGGGGGACCCAAATAAAGTCCGAGTGTCCAGGATCATGCTCCCCTGGAGAACATTTTTGCCCTTAAAGCCTAAATTTGGTGCCTCTCGCACATTCTAATGCCACTATTCCATCTTAATCATTGCAGATTTTTTTTATGAATTATTGTAAAGGACAATAAGGGTTCTTCTATGTTTTATTTAAGGAGTCATATTTGACAGTCTTCTTGCAAATTCAGTGGTGGATTCTGCTAACACATCCACGTGCTCTTATTTTGAAAGATACATGTGTTTGCTTTTATTTTGGAGGCGGTTCTAACACGTTCTTACCATAACGCCTCATGGTGTGTTATATTAACACTGAAAGTCTTGACGGAACTTGGAGCTCAGAACAACGTAGAAAATTCTGACATTCATGTAGACCTAGAACGCACCATTAGCCATTAGACTCTCTATGTGCTGCAATGTAAATAGTCTAACTAACGGAACATTAATCCTCTGTTCTACCGACGATGTTTGTCGCTGAAAATGGAGAGGACGGATCGCATTATGCATATACTGTAGTATTTATAGCATACAGTATCAGATATATCAGCATTATATCAAATGAAGCTTCATTACACTATCATGTCATACAGTTCATCAATGCCAATACGAAACAATCCAATAGACTTTTATATGCAATCAGTTCTCATAAATCCTTATGCGTAAGCTTATCAGAATGTATTGGAAGTATTTTTTACTTAATTCCAGTAGATTTTAATTCAAAATGATTTTTTTCTTCAAAGGCTATTTCCTAATGCCACTTCTCATTGTATGTTTCCTAAAGTTACTGCATGTGTTCTTAAGTTAGTGAAGACACTTTATTTGTGATTTGTGTATTTGCTGGCCACTCAAAATTCAAACTGGACACGATCCAGGTGGTTATATGCTGGATTTCTACTCTCTAAAAATGGCAGACTTCAAAAAAAAAAAAAAAAAAGCAATATTAAGTGCCTGAGCCATTGTTACTGTAGAATGGCTGTAGAAACCCATATATCATATATATCATAGATTATATAATAAATATATATAGGATGTATATATATATCTCATATTATAATTGCTCTGTTCTCTGAAATCCATCTTGTGTTTTGTACCTTATGTTTTCTTTTCTTTTGCACTGGACCAGGTACATACAATCTCATATTCTATATATTTATCTTCGCTTGTATTGACAGATGACAATAAAGTATAGTCTTATTTTGTGTCTCTTTCACTTTCACTTGTATATGTGTATATTCAGTTTTGCATTGGTTACGTGGAACCTGAAACAATCTTCTGCTGTGTCAGGTCTTGTGAGCACATGGAGAGGAAGTATGTATCCAAACTTAGTTTCGTCACCTCGGTTACACACCACGTCTTAACTTCTTCAAATCAGGGTACAAAAAATACGACACACAGTGTGATGTAAAGTTGAAGTTAATTCTCTGCCTCCAGGGGAAAGGGAAAATATTTGTTCTGTTGTGTCGTGTTTTGGTAAATTAGTGTGTTTCAAAGTGTCTCATCTAAAAGTTTATTTATTAATATTAATTTATTATTAATTAGTCGATAGTTTTAACCCTCTATGATACGGTGCTGCCCTCAGGCAACATACCCATTTTTGGCATGTCAAATTTCTACAATGCATGTTTTTCAGTTGTTGGGAATTAAGGATGCCTCTTTTATGAATAAATGATGACCTTGCACAGGGAGTCAAATATGTAAATAAAGGGGCGTTATCATAAATGCTATCCCTCCCATAAGGATATCAGATATGTAAGGATGAACAACTCTTGTGTGGATCTCACGGTTCAAAAGTGTGGTAAGATGGCTATCAGAATTATTTATAATTATCATAAATAATTATTCATTATAATAATTGATATGACTTGATTTGCTATAAGTCATAGCTCATTGGGGCATCACTCTGTAAAACAGAGAAAAATATAGCCATTTCACCTAAATCAGTCTCATAAAGTTACTAAACTATCAATTTGGAACACTGATTAATAATTATGAGTATAATTATAATCAAATTATGCCATATTAATATTTAGTAATGGTTGAAGGAATTGTGAATTCTTGTCACATCGTTGTACAGTGTACAACAATAAATAGGCAGCATTTGCAATCAAAAAGGTATTTATTCTAAACAAGTAAAGCAAATAAAAGCACATATCTATAAAATATAGAGTTCTACAAAGAGTCTAATCTAGTGTAGGCTTACAAAAGAGAGGAAAGGTACACAAGTAAGGAGATATGACATTTTATTTATTTATTTATTTATTTTATTTATATCAAACAATACAATGCACAGTTACAATAGTAAGTAAATAATATATTTTTTAAATAAAATAGAAGAATAATTAAATGTAAAAGAATGAAACAAAAACAACTAAATAAATAATAAAATAAACAGATATGACATTTTTGTGTGTCACACACAAAGTCATACAAGCATACACTTTTTCGCGCCACTTGGATTCAATTTGGATACAATTTCCCGCCATTCCACACACAAAATGAGCACAATTCATTGGCTGAGCGCTTCAGTGACATTCTGCTCAGTGATTGGCTGCTGCGGAAGTCAATCGAGCAGGTTCTGCTCAGTGATTGGCTGCACCTCTGCACCGGAGAACCCCTCCCACCACAGCTGCAATCATTCCCAATCAGAGGGGATTTAATGAAGAAGACGACGAGAAAGAGGTAAGGAACAATGTTTGATCACTAGTTTGCTAGTTTTAGTTTGTTTATTGTAAATTTGCTGTTTTTCATTCTCTTCCACCAAGCTGATAATATAAATATCAACCGTAACTGCCTTCTTTTCCGGTCAAAAAGGCTAATTACAAACTCTAACCCTCTAACCCTAACCCTTTTTTTTAATTAATAAACTACTTGTTTTCATAATATACCCCCTTAATGTGCTAAATTAATCAATTGCCATGCTTAAACTCAAATGACATTTAAAATATTCTAATAAAAATACATATTTGATTCCTTAAATTGTCAACTGTGTTACGGACAAATGTTGTTTCAGATAAAACATAAATGAAGTAGCACACATTTTACAAAACATTATTTTGAAAGTATTTCAGTCCTTTTTACGAGGGGTTTTGATGTTGGCTGTCTACTAATTTCAAAATATTAATCCTGAGCTTGATAATGATCTTTTTATTGGATGCTATCATCACGGTGGAATATATTTTTCTGCATAAATCCATATTACACTGGATTTCAAGTTTATTAAATATCCTTATGTATGACTTCCCTCACTAATGATAACCCACATAATTTATGTTACAGTTTAGCCAACATTTAATAAACGTATAACTTAAAACTACTAAATAACACAGTTGACAGACAAGTAACACAGTTGACAGGACATATTAGGTGAGAAAAATAAACTTTTCTTTAGGGTAAAAAAAACTTTATTTTGATTACACATTTTTAAATTGAATAACTAAACAATATTTTTATTAAAACATTAAAATGCCATTTGGGACGATACCTATATGGCTTACTGTAAGACAGCAGACACACTACAGTTGTGGAATAAACATAAAACTACGGTACATTTCTTTAATTCACTGTTTTGTTCTTCTGATCGCTCACTCTCTTTATTGATTTTCAATCTCTCTCTCTCTCTCTCCATTCACTCTGTACCTCGCTGCTTATGTTGATGAGAAATAGGAACAGGCAACCAGCCAGCCATAGATAGGTGTGGGACTGCATATCTATCTATCTATCTATCTATCTATCTATCTATCTATCTATCTATCTGGGTGATTCTTACGAAGCCAGTCTAAGTTATGTCTGTGAAGATTATAAGGGTATACTTTATTAAATTAAATATATTTCACTTGTATATAAATGAACAAGATAGCCATAATGAGGCACAATTCTTTGTTTTGTGTCAAAATAATATTTTCTATATTTTTGAACATATTTTTGATTCACAAATTCATTACCGTAATGCGTCCAGATAAAAATGTCATGGTTTCCCCGACACTTATATACAATAAATATTTAATAAACTTTATAAAAATAAATATACATTTGTTTAAAAATGTATAGTTTAACAGAATATAATCAAACATAATGGTTTTTAACAATGTCTAAAGAACAAAATCTGAATGAAAATTTATGAGAAAAAGTGGTTAAATGTTACGGTAATGATAGAATTGTTTGAATTAAAATATGTGTATATTTTAATAAAATACATGTTGGTGATACCAGCTACCCTTGAGCATATTTAAGTGCTTGCCAAAGGAAAAAAAACTAAAAACTTTTTGTTTTTTTAATGTGTTACGGTAAAGAATTTTGCTCAGTGTCTCTAAAAATGTCAGAAAATACCTAAAAAATGTTTTAAATAGATATAAATTCATATTAAACAATCACTTTAGATTGTATCTATCTATCTATCTATCTATCTATCTATCTATCTATCTATCTATCTATCTATCCATAAAACATGTTTAATGTCTGCTAATTCTCATTTGTCCAGGTTTAATGCTTCATCAAGAGGTAAGTTCATTTGACCTGATTCATTTACCTATGAAAACATGTTTAATGTTGAGAGACAATCTCTGATGTGACTTGGCCATGACATATAGCTCACTCAACAGTTTCAGTGTTCAAAGGAATGTCTAATGCGACATGGCATTTATTAAAGCTTGTTTGAAATTTTATGTTATTATCTGGACATTATTACAGCGAAGATGACTGAGAGAAGGAGGAGGAGGAGAAAGACTCCTGACCAAGATGTGCTGGAACATATTGTTCAAGGAGAGGATAAAGCTTTCCTAGAGAGAAGGTTTATTAACAAGTATAAAGGTAAGTTTCTCATCCAGTATATGTTTGTTTCTAGTCACTTTAAGATTTTAGCCTGGTGTAAAAGTGAGGAATTAAAGCTATGGTCTACACTTAAGGTTGATTTCCACCGGGCGCGTTACTGCAGCGTCACGATCTGCGTTCACCGTTGCAAATAGGTAACACTCTAATCAATGAGAGCATTTCCACCAGGCGCGCTGCGTAACGTTACAGCAGCGTCTCAACGCGAGCATTAGGTAGGACTTTTATTTCTCCGCGAGACGCTGCTAAACCGCGTGAATCTCAACAGAGCAGATCACCAGACAGGAAGTCCGACTCAGAATCAACATAAAACACTTCCGCCCCTTTCAAAATAAAACACAATACGCAGTTCATGCAGCCTAAAACTACTAAACATCAACATTAGGTTATGACCGGGGCACCAGATCAGCAATCAATCAATCAATCAATCAATCAATCAATCAAAGGGTCTCAGAGGATCGGCGACACGGACGACAAGAGACTGATTGTTGAAGTGGAACATCATACAATCATTTATGACATAACATATTGTTTTTATAAGGATAGATGGTCAGATCAACAGATCTTTCACGTCAGAGAAGCAAAGTAAGCTGTTGGTTGTTGTTGTTGTTTACTTTATACACACAGTTTATCCATAGACTGTATAAATAGAGTTTAGAGTTTATCACGGGATCTTGCGGTCTCCCGTATGGTCAGGATTATCGCGTGATCTCGTTATCTCGCGTGTATACGACCGGCTCGCTAAGCTGACGTGACGCTGCTGTAACGCGCCCGGTGTGAATTGACGCCGGGCAGAAGACGCAGCAAAACCGCGGTGGAGACGTGCTGCTGTTGTAACGCGCCCGGTGGAAATCCCCAGTTAAAAAGATGTTAAAGGAGAGAATGGATTTTTTTTGTTCCTTTTGCTCTTCACATTGTGTAGGTCGTACTATAGGGCCATAACCATCATGTAAATGAAGTTAATAATAATTATTAATCTTTTGTGGACCATTTCTTTAATATAAGTTAATTCCTAATAAAATCAGGTGAAAAAATCAGATGCTGTTAAAGTGGAAGTGAAACGTGCATTAATTGGCACTTGTATCGCTCAAATATACACAAAAAAACATCCTGCTAATTTAATAAATAAATTAAAATAGATAAAACCACAAAATTACCAATTTTATATCGTAATTTAACCTAGCTAGCTCGACAGCCCGCCGCCATTTTGGAGTGACGTCATTGCCTACGTAACGGGGTTGGTTGGTTCGCTCGGCGCGGTTCAATCCATAGATATTACCAGCTACACTACACTACACATACGTCCGTAATTAATTTAATGGATGAAGATGAAGTAGAAGCGAGCTGACCTGGACCATGCCATGCGTGGTGATGCATGTGTAACAAATGTTCACACATTTGGAATACTGTGCCGGGAGGTGGACGTGTTGGAGGTGGCCATGTTGTCGCTGAAGGATGTCAGAGCTGTAGGATGTCCAACTGAAGGATGTCCGAGCCGAGACACTGGAGCGCTCTGTCAACAGCAGGTAACTAAGTCAAGCTAACTAACGTCAGTAATCGCCGGTGGTTTAACGTAAAATATAATAAATAAACGCTATAGTGAGACAGGAATATGGTGGAGAAGATGCGAACAATGTTTCCATTTTTTAGTTATCAGACAAACATTTTAGTTGATGTCACTCCATGCTAACGGTGAAAGCTAATTACTAGCTAAACATTAGCGTTAGCTAACAATGACATCAAATACCCGATGAAGTTGGAATAACATGTTTTCTTGTGGACGAGAGAGTGTGTTGCAAAACATGTGATAAGTCTGGGGTGACAACATGATGACACATGAAGCATTGTTTGGCTTGTTTGTTTGTTTATCTTGTATCGGCCAGCACGTTATGAGGGAGGGGGGGTAGGAACATTTGTGGGAACAGCACCAGCCCGTCTCCGTCGAGTAATTGATTACCTATACATCCCAGACTTGTGTAAATAAGTTAAGCTTTTCGAACACATATGTTGTTTGTGAGGTGAAACATCGCGGAGAGGAACTACTTTAAAGTAAAGTCGGGTCAGCTGACGTTCACGTCAGATCAAGCTGCAGGAAGGGACTGTGAGCAACGTGGAGGTGAATGAAGAAATAACATGTTATTTTCAGCAAATGACTGATGTGGAAATAGACGTTGTGTTAATAAGGGAACACTTCAGGCTTGCAGAATATGTGTGGATGTTTACATAATTTGCTCTACTTTTGCAATCGGCAATCGTATGCAAATTAGCCATGTTGTTGAGAAAGAGGAACAGGCAACCAGCCAGCCACAGATAGGTGTGGGACTACATATCTCATCCCTTCCTTGTTAAAAAAATCCGAAATAAGTCCACATGCTTGACTGAAACACAGACAGGGCTCTCCTTATTTATTATCTTCGGTGCCGCCATCTTTGTTGTACCAACATCTTCTGTCACGCTGACCGTCATCTCTACTGACCTCACCAGAATATAACTCGACAACACCATCTAGTGGATCAAAAAAGCAATTGATTTTATTTTAAGTACCAAATAATTCACTTCATATTTTCCATTAATTATGACAAAAAATATCGATACTTGGCGGCTATGAATCGATATTATATCGCCAAGCAAAATATCGCGATACTATGCTGCATCGATTTTTTCCCCCACCTCCAGAGGAGGAGGAGAAAGACTCCTGACCAAGATGCACTGGAACATATTGTTCAAGGAGAGGATAAAGCTTTCCTAGAGAGAAGGTTTATTAAGTATAAAGGTAAGTTTCTCATCCAGTATATTAATGTTTGTCACTTTAAGATTTTAGCCCGGTGTAAAAGTGAGAAAAAGTGAGTACACTTAGAAAGATGTTGAAAGAGAGAATGGAGGATTTTTTTTGTTCCTTTTGCTCTTCACATTGTGTAGGTCGTACTATAGGGCCATAACCACCATCTAAATGACGTTAATAATGATCAAGATTTCTAAACGTGCACAATATCTTTAATATGAGTTAAGTTAAGCTGATTAGAAGATTTTTAATCCACCAAACACTTTCTGGAGTATCACAGGAAAATGTTTGCAGCAAAAAGCAGAGATCTATGGCAACCAGTTGTGTAAGAAAAAAAAAGTAGTAAAACAGCCCCTGAAAATCATAAAATGGCTCTGAACTGCTTGTGCAACTTAATCCAAGTCTCCTGAAGCCACTACAGTTAACTTCATCAGTGTTTGGGGAACCTGCATGCATTTAGCAATTCTCGCAATTGTGAGAAGTTAAACTAAAAACACAGTGTAAGTGACATTAGTGGTGGGTTCAGGGGACTTGGATGAAGTCACACAAGCAGTTGAGAACCATTTTAAGGTTTTTAGGGACTGATTTACTACTTTTTACAACTGGTTGCCACAGATCTCTGCTGCTTTTTTCCAGTGACACTCCAGAAAGTGTTTGATGGATTTTAAAAAAACTACACTGGACTTCTCATGGCATGAGGGTGAGTAGATAGTGATTAAACTTTCATTTAAACTATTTCTTTAATGTCTCCATGAAAAGACAGCCACAAATGACAGTGGTCACTCGAGCTCATGTTAATGTTTATTTTCTTTTCTTCAGGGAGAGGTGTGTTTACATGAGAGTACATCGAACCAAAAAGTTTTGTGGTGGAGTACTGTGGAGTTTTCTCTCGGAGTAAAGGGGCAGATGACAAAAACAACAAATATGTATTTGATTTCATGTAGAATGGGAAGCAGTATGGTAAGTACCCTGCTTGGTCATTTACCAGAATGATCAAAAAGAGTCTTACTTTTCTGAAGAGAAGTTGTCAGTTTTTTTATTTATTGGTTGGCATGTGGTTACATATTTGAATTTGTGAAAGCCTGGATTAAATTTATTAATCTTGACGTTCACATGAAGCGTCTTATGTGCACTTAAATCCATTATTTTCATTAATACAAAGTGACGCTGAAGCAGATGCGTCCGCGGCGCAGTGAAAAACTCAACTTTTTCAAATGCAACAGGTGCACCACATGTCATGTGATAAGAATTAGCCAATCATCTCCACAGACCTGCTTCTCCAGCAGCATGCCATCGGTTTTCTGTGGTTGCCAACTCTGACATGTTTTCTCTTGACAAGTAGCAGCTAATCTCCCAATCAAGACCCAGCTCTCTACTCCGTAGCTCAACAACTTTCAGCAGCAGTCATGTGACTGCAGTATCACTTTTAAGAATGGAACCCCAAGCCAAGTTTAAAGTTTTTTATGTTCTATTTATCTCACAGCATAGATGCTTCAAAAGGAACAGTGGGACGACTAGTGAATGATGATCATGTACATCATAACTGCAAAGTCAAAAGAATAATTGTGAACGGGAGGCCACACATTTTTCCAGGAGAGGAGATAACACACAACTATGGTGATTTCTCTTGGCCGTGGCGCTCAATGGTGAGTTTAGGTTCTCATGTTCTCTTAACTTTTACATTTGGGCATGCCTACAACTGAAACACAACTATACTGATGTGCAGTACAACAGTATTACCTTGGGTGTGATATTTTATTATTGAATATTGAACAGATTCACAGCATTAAGTGTAGTAGATGGTAAGCTGGGTTATTGTAGGCATGTGCACATCTGTGCATGACTCATTTTTCATGTCTTCTTTTTAATGACCACTAAGTGATAGCGTGATGAGACAACACAACATTTCCTCTGTGCTATTTCAGGCACCCTGTGAAGCACTGTGTGACCTGAAGTTCAACGAAAGTGAGCCAACACCAGAAAAGGTAAGTAGTGCTTTGTGCCATCAGTTACTTGCTTCAATATATTATAAATGCTTTTGGTCCTTCAAGTCTTTATTATGAGGATATGACAGTGCTCAGGAGTCCACACACTGTTGAATGTTGTTCACTACCTGACACAGTACAGGACTGTGAGGACAGTGTCCTGCGTAGACAGGAACAAAGGTTGTGTGTGTGTGTGTGTGTGTGTGTGTGTGAAGCTCATCACACAAAGGGTCATAAAACTCAAGCTGTGAACAATGCCTGGCCTTTTGGCCGTGTGCTGCTCTGAAAAACTGTCTTTGTTACAGACAATTTAAAGTATATTATGTTTAAATCAGTGTGTGAACAAATCAAATGTTAGTAAAGTTAGTTTGCATTAAAGACTGACTATAAAGCAAGATTAACATACAACTTCAAATGATGTAGCTACACGAATATCACAACAAATATACTTAAAAACACACATATAAACAAAATCATTAATTACAGGTCAAATCCTTTGTACTTAAAGTCCTTGCTGATTGCTTATCTAAGCCCAGTTACATTACTCACAGTCCAGTTGGAAAAGGGGGAAATCCTTTTCGATGGAGGACGTGGAAGGAAGTTTGATTTCAGGTTGAGTTTCAATAATTTGCTGTCTTGCAAATTAAGTTGCTGGTTCGTCCTTGTTGTTGAGGTGAAGCTTTCTTTGGCAGTTGCAATGAACTTTGAGTTCAAGAATGCAACCTTGGTGCGCAGGGAAGGTCAGAGTTGCAGTTGTTCAGAATTACTCCTGGAAAGGAGATTTTCAGAAGGAGGAGGCCTCATCACCTCAGAGCTGTGCCCCTCTGGCTGGTCAGTGCAGAAAGAGAGATAGATCAGGGGTCTCTGATCTGTTTTACCAGTGGACCACTCGCGGTGTCAAAGGTCCCCCAATGAGGTTGCCTGTAGGTGTCGTAAATGCAAGGCACCCTGGGAAAGATGTTCCTTATCAGAGAACTCAAAATGGAGGTGAAACACCATTTTGTGACTCAGGATGCTGTTGCATTTTAGTCCACAAATGTTAAAGTCCACAAATGAACCCAAGATTCACCTGTGGTTCGATCCCAACAGAGTAATGCAATACAGAGGGAAGAGTATAGGGAACCAAAAGCAATGCTTTAACTTGTCACATGACCTCCAGGAGGCCATATTGAAACCCTATTTTGCAGACTTTTCCAAAGGAAACAACCATTTTGCGCCACAAATAAATCACTCAAAATGTGAAAACGTAATTTCCTGGCCCTTTTCCATCTGAAAAAAAATCCTACTGATAGGGGATTAAACCCTAATTTTTGATAGTTTCGTACACTTAGACTGTTGAAGACATTAATTTCGATGGGTCGTTGGTTCAATGGTTCAATGTTGCCTACAGGCAACATTCAGACAAGAAACCACTTTAAAAGTTCCTTTTATAATGTTTTTAAATTTAAAATGTTATTTATTTCACCCTTCCAATCTTTTACACATGTTTATTAAATAAATTATGTTAAAAATTCATTTTAAGAACTTTCTTTTTCACTTGTGCACAGTTATGGTACAATGTTGCCTACAGGCACGGAATCGATGCAGAATAGGATGAAACTGCAGAGGAAACAAACAGGAGGAAATATTTTCACATTTACCTGTGGTTGTGCTGTTATCCATTATAGACACGCAGCCTTCATACAATGGAGGAATATACCTGTGGTAGTTACATGAGTGGGGAAATCTGTGAGTGTACACAGAGCAAACACTGAATAGTAACTTCGGAATATACACAGAGGTTTCAAATGTGCTTTTCTTCATGTCAATGTTTGCACTGTGCAAACTGGAGCAGGAACTTGTATTTATATTAGTCAGGACCTTCTGGACTTGATCGTATTACTTTTTCCTATGTAGTTTTTCCTGTAATTGTCCTTGAAGATCTTAAAGGTCTTAAACCCTCTTCAGTCATTGTTTGAAAAAAGTTAAGTTAAGTTTGTCTTAATTCACTCTTAAATGTTTAAATGGCATACAATATTGTAACATATCTTAGATATCTACAGCTCGTTTAATTACTAGTCAGAATGAAATTTTAGAGATTAATTATTATTTCCACTGGTAACAATCATGATGTTTAACATGTGGAAATTCAATTGTAAATATTGTTTTTGTAATGGTTATTCATATCAGTGAACGAGGAATCACAGAATCCTTTCAGTAAGTTTATAAACGTCTATAAATCAGTTTCAACTATTCGGAATGTGATTTCTACACAAACAATCATTTTTGTAACATGCTAACATTGCTCTACAGATTTCTTAAATTAACATGTTTTTTTGCTGACATTTTGACACTAATAAAATGTCCACACTACTGACTAAATATTAATTCCATAGAATATGTATATATATGTGTATATGTAATATATATATATATATATATATATATATGGGTTTCTAGTCCATGGTGATTATATTATACATCAAGTCTGACATACAAACACATGGGTTTTTTGTTCCTACTCTATCCACTTTATTTTTGGGGCTCTACTGTAAAAATAATCAGTTTTGTAACTTCTGAACTTCTAATGAGTTAGTTTTTAAAACGGACATACTGAGGGATAGTTGGTTATGCGAACTATCTATTATCCATAGTCACTGCATTTTCTACTGGACAAGCAGGCAGCAGTAACATTATCAACACATTGAAGCTTAAAAGTGTACTGCGGTGGATGGTGGCAGCAGCTGAATTGATTTAATAATAGAATAATCTAATAAAATAAATCATAATAATTGTATTGTTCTTGTTTGACTCTGATGATTTCAAACCCTTAGGAAAAATCAAAACCAACAGCCAAAAACTAACTGTTCAAGGCAGAGATAAACCAGCATCTACTGTGTTCTGTGAGGTAAAATCTGTTTTTTTGTCAATGGATAGCTTCAGTTCCCCGTCAGAAGCTTTATGACGGCAAGGAGATATTATGAATATTGTCTACAATTGAACTGATTTGGATTTTTTCAAACAAGTTTTTATTTTGGTGTCTAAAGTTAGTTTTGCAGCTGTGTGATTTTAACAACTGAGTTAATTATTAGCTCCATCCCTGGATGCCATCCTACATTAATATCAGGTCACCTATGTTGTGTATTAATACATTGCCAACATTTCCACTGTGGAGGTATTGATGAGGTGCTTTTGTAAGAGTAGTTGTGCATCTTTGATCCATTCAACCCGAGGAGCAACACAAGGTAGTAAAAAATGTACTTGCAAGTAAGCTATTAACTTCCACATTAAAAAATAAGCTGGATAATAAATATCAGATTCTAAAAAGTTAACTTCCAGTTGTTAACTTCCAGTCGTAGGTGTGTGACACTCTGACACATGTAACATAGAACATAACATATTTACATGCTTAATGATCATTATCCGGAAACTCCAGAAAAGGAGAGAGTCCAGCCTCTCTCCAGGAGTTTGGTTCCAGAGCCCACGCTATGCGCGGAGGTGAGCCCAACTATTTCTAGTCTGTAATGCTCCACCTCCCGCACAAGCTCGGGCTCCTTCCCCGCCAGCGAGGTGACGTTCCACGTCCCCAGAACTAGCCGCTGGAGCCAGGGGTCTGCACTCCCAGGTCCCCATCTTTTGCCTGCCGCCCGACTCACTGAATGAAGCAGGAAAACGAACAACTGAGTACATCGCGGGTGAACCGGTGCCCCCTGTAGGAGCCAGACCTGGAAGGGGAGCACGCAGGTGAGCGTTTGGTTGCCGGGCCTTCGTCCACGGGGCCCGGCCAGGCTCAACTGAAGAAATCACGTGGACCCGCCGACCTGTAGGCCCACCATCTGCAGAGTTAGGCTTAAGGGTCAGGTGCATATTGAGTCAGGCTTTCTGGAGTTGCTCAGGGTGAGAGGCGCCGGGCGGTTGGGGATACACACAACCCTCCAGCTGAGCACTGCTGTGTTGGAGTTCTCCCCGAGGAATGAGAGGGTCACCTCCTTGCGGCTGCAAGTCGCAAGGAGAAGGTCTCTGACTGTCGTTTGTGCTTATATGCACCAAACAGCAGTTCGGAGTACCCGGCCTTCTTGGAGTCTCTGGGTGGTGTCTTGGAAGGGGTACCACCTTGGGACTCTATTGTTCTTCTGGGAGACTTCAATGCTCACCTGGGTAACGATGATGGTACCTGGAGGGGGGTGATTGGGAGCAACGACCTACCTGAACCCGAGTGGTGTTTTGTTTATTGGACTTCTGTGCTAGTCACGAATTGTCCATAACGGACACCATGTTCGCACATGGAGTTGCCCATAAGTGTAATTGGTACCAGAGCACTCTAGGCCAAAGATCGATGATCGATTTCATTATCGTATTGTCAGATCTGCAGCCGCATGTTTTGGACACTCGGGTGTAGAGAGGAGCAGAGCTGTCAACTGATCACCACCTGGTGGTGAGTCGGATCAGGTGGCGGATCAGGATCTTTAACTCACACCTCCGGAAGAATTTCTCCAGCATCCCGGGTGAGGTTGGGGACATGGAGTCCGAATGGGCCATGTTCAAATGGCCCATCACAGGCTGGTAGGAGCTGTGGTCTGAAGGCCGTCGTTGTTTGTTTTTGATATTTTGACATGTCAAAATGTAATTTACACAAATAAAGTGAATGATCGTCAGCACTACTGACTATATATAAAAAAGACATCAGGACCTGCGGAAAGGAGTGGAGATGATCGGTAGTGGGTGTAGCAATGCTCTGTCAGACTTATGGCCAGGGCATGTTTTCTGACATGTGGGGCATGTGGTGCAATATTTCTGAATGTCTGTGAACATGGAGGGCCAATAAAACCGTGAACAGATGCGTGGGTATGTTTTATCAAGGCCAAGGTGTCCAGCCCATGCAAGTGTGCGTGCGGTGCATAATCAGTGGTCTGCAGCTAGCAGGGATCACCAGGTGCTTGTGTTCATCTGTAGTTATTTACAACACATCATTGTCAACACTGAACATTTCCCTCCCCACACAACCTCCATTTGCCTCTTCTCCCACCTTAGAAAATAAAAGCTTCAGGGTTTTATCTCCCCTCTGCAGCTCAGCAATATTTTGAGGCACTTCCCACATTTCTTTTGACACAACATTTTCCAACTCTGATTCAGTCTGCCTTAGCTGCTTCTCAAAGCAACATTGGCGACAGGACTTCTTTGGGCCCTTTGGTGCCACCTTCACACAGACTACTGTCCAGGTCTGGGAGTGGTTGGACACCTTTCGCTTGGGCTCGGGTGATCCCAGGACATGAAACATTGCCTTCCCCACAGTCTGTTTCCACTGGCACTTCCTTATCGTGCAGCAAGTTCATCAAAACAGGTAAGTCCCATCCAAGGATCATATCCACAGGCAAGTTCTGAACCACCCGAACAGTCAACAGGTAGGGCTGGTAATTGTCACATCAGCTCTGGGATAGGGATGCTTATCCCCATGCACACACAAAATGTCTTTCTGTCGGCTGTAGTCCACACAGCCTGCTGGCACCAAGTTGTGCTTAATCAGGGACGTGAAGCTACCAGTGTCCAAGAGAGCAGTGACCTGCTGCCCATTTATACTGACAGTTTTATGATGTTGCATTTGATCTGTTTTATTTTCATTGGGCCCCACTTCTGGATGTGATGGATAGCAGGCACCACTGACCTTTGCCTTCTGTAAGGGACAAACAGAAGCTTTGTGGCCCGGCTGCTGGCAATAGTAACCGACAAAATCCTTACCAGAGGCTTGTTGGTTTGGGGCAGTGCTGGGGTTGGTACCTGGAACCTCCTGTCTGTACTCTGTCCTCCTGGGCCGGGTCTGCGGTGGCTGGTAGGTTGGTCGGGGTGCTGCACCACTGGAGTGTGAAGCTGGGCCCCCTCTCTGAGCATCCAGATACTGCAACGCCAGCTTGGCGGCTATGAGCCACTCCGCTGGCTCATGCTCCTTCACCCAGGTTCATACTCCCGGCGGCAGAACCCGCAGTAGCTGCTCCAGGATGATGATCTCCCTGATCTGCTCCTCGTGCTGTTCTGGCCGGGTCCAGTGCTGGTAGAGGCCCCTCAGGCGGTGGTAGGTCTCAGTAGGGTTCTCACCAGGTGGAGTCGTCATGGACCTGAACTGCTGCCGGTAGGTTTCTGGCGAGATGTTGATTTTGCCAGAAGCGCAGTCTTTAGGTCAGGATACCAGTGGGCCCTCTACTCATCCATCGCCGTGTAGGCCCCCATCGCCGTGTAGGCCTCCAACGCCTTGCCCGCCAGCAGTGGCACTAGGCGGCATGCCCACTCATCCTCTGGCCAATGCCATGTTTTTGCAATCCACTCAAAGCGGAGTAAATCGTTTTCAATGTCCTCCCCCATTTAATATTAGGGAATTCTGGGCTCGCCATAGGGCCTCCAGTCTGGTCGGACCTACTGCTTGGCCCGGAAACTGGATGGTTGCTGCTGGTTATACCACCCGTGGTGTGTCCCTCTGCATATGCCGGGGTGCTGAGGTGGGCAGGGCCAATCTGGGACTGCTGGCTGTCGCCGTGCTGTCAGCCCTCTGATCACTACCAGCAGGTCTACCACCTCGTCTCTCCTTTGCTGTGCTGCCAATGTAATATATATACATATATATAATATATATACATAATATATAATATACATATATATATATATTTATATATATATATATATATATATATATATATATATATACATAAATTGAGAAGCTTTAGAGCTAAATGCTACGATATAAAGTATTTTTTTCATGCAAAGTACGGTAAGCAAGTTAATAACTACACTGTCTTTAACTCACTCCTAAATGTTTAAATGGCATTCAATCAAACAATCATGATGTTAAACATGTGGAAATTCAATTGTAAATATTGTTATTTTAATGGTTATTCTTATCAGTGAAAGAGGAATTACTGAATCCTGTCAATGAATTTATAAATGTCTATAAATCAGTTTCCACTAGTCAGAATGTGATTTCTACATAAGCAATAATTTTTGGAACATGCTAAAATTGCTGTACAGATTTCTTAATTTAATGTTTTTTTCTGACATTTTGACACTAATAAAATGTCCATACTACTGACTAAATATTAATTCCATAGAAGTTCACCACCTCCGAATGTAGAAGGGAAATAGGCTCCATTCTACTGGAAACAGTCAGTTTTCAGAAACAGAATTTACATTGGTAAGAGTTTAAATTGATCTCAGATCGATAAAGTGTTTAGTCATGTGGTTTACTGTAAATGGAAAAATGAAACTGAAAGCAAGAGGAGAGGATATAAAAATCCCCTCCCCTTCTCAATATTGCAGTGTCACTCTGTCCAGAGCAACATAAGCAAAGGTAAGGATTTTTCCTCAGATGTGGATGTGGATGTTACTCTTAAGAAGGGCAATTTATGTTTACTTGGTTTGATTTAATATCTGTCTCTTTTATTGTTTTGTTCACTCTATAGACATTTATATATTTATTTTATATATTTATGTATAGACCCCTCCATATTTTATCTTTTGAATATTTACTGAGCTTAAAAGTAAAAATTGTTTTGACTTTTTTTAAATTTAATTTAGTATGTTTTGAAATGTTTGGACTTGAATTATTGTTATACCATGCTCTGGGTAAATACTCAATTCTGATTGGCTGCAGGGTGTCTATAGATTCCTGATAATGGATAGAAATAACCATAGCAACAGGGACACAGTCAAAGCACCAGGTGTATTAATGTAAAAATGTAATATAAGATTAAATGACTATATGTATGGAATGTTATATAAGAAACATTCTCTATGTTTACTACCAAGACAAGAATCTCCAACTGAAGAAATTCTTCATAAAATATAAATTCATCCATATTAACTTGTAAATGTTTGACTTTACAGCTATGGGGGGAGGTAAGTAAGTCTTGACCTGTCACACCTTCTCCTTCTTGTAAGATGGAAGATAATGCATGATGTTGAAGTTTTAAAATGTATAGCTTTGACTATGTCAACATGTGTTATTTTTTTTGCATCAGCACTTTTCAGTCAGCCATGGAGGAATCTATCATGGTGAGTATGAGCAAACATAAAGTCAGTGTGGTGAATCACAAGGTTACTACTGTGCAGTCAATAATAAAAAACAGTATCATATTAATGCAGTATTTTAATCTAATAATGTTCTGTCATGTAACAGGAACAAGCAGGAAGACCTCGATTTTATGAGAACCTACCAACCTCAAAACCAAGAAGTCAATCATCTCAGGATTCTGCTTCATGGACCGGTCGGTGCCGGCAAGTCCAGTTTCATCAACTCTGTGGATAGTATCTTACAAGGCAGAATTATGGGTCGAGCCTTGACGGATGCAATATCTGGGACCAGCTTCACCAGAAAGGTATGAATACCTGTTGATTGTTGTCATAATCTGATGCCACCATAGAGGAATTGTAAGAACTGGATCCCTGACTGAAAGATGGGGCCCATTGTGTAAAAGTTACTAAAAAAGTGCATAAACCAAAAGCTTTTTTAGGTTCCTGTCTTACTTCTGTGTTGTTCTGACACTAAACATGCAGCTTAGTGTCACACATCCATGATCAATACACCGGACAAATCTGCATTTCTGTTCATTGGGGTTCAATTGCTGAATGAAATCAAGTAACTCTTGGTGTAAGAGTTGTCTATGTACCTGGGTTTTACTAAGATGATGCAATATTTGTGCCCTCTGTTTTACAGTATAAAACTTACAAAATCCATAAAGGTCCAGACGACTTTTATTCTTTTGTGTTCAATGACATCATGGGCTTTGAGAAAGATACCAACACTGGTGTTCTTGTGGAAGACGTCAAACTGGCCCTGAGAGGACATGTGGAAGACGGTTACCAGGTAAAACTCTGACATCATTTAAAGGTGCCCTGTTTTCTTTCTGGATTCAGGGAATTGTGTGTATCTCTGAAGTTTAAACTGATGAAATGAATGCATTTGACTGCCTTTGCTTTTCTGCATTTCTGATGCAGTACTGCCACCTAGAGACACTACGCCACACTGTTGAGAAACTTTTATTACAAGTCAGAAAATCTGCAGGGAACCTTTTTGTTAATTATACTTTTTTGCAATTTTGCATTGAACTATTTTTCCTTAAAAAATGCACGACATTATTTATAAAAACAAACAAAACAAAAAAGCATAATTCTGTTTTTCCATTTCCTTCTAGTTCTGTCCCAGCCAGAAACTGACAGAGGGTGATGAAGGTTACAGGTCATCTCCCACTCTGGACGACAAAGTTCACGTTCTGGTCTGTGTGCTTCCTGTCGGCTCAGTATCTTTATTAAGTAAAGAAGTTGTGAAGAAGATGAGAGAAGTCAGACTCGCAGCCACTAACATGGGTATGAGCAGACATCACAGTGGTTATTACTCTGTGAGGAATAATGATATCATATTGGCCTTTATGAGCTCCAAAATAAAAGCTTATAGTACTGATTAGGTTTCTGTCTTGACAGGAATTCCCCAACTGGCTATTCTCACCAAAGTGGATGAAGCCTGTCCTGAAACCAACAAAAATATAAAGAATGTCTATAAGAGCAGGTACCTGAAGGAACAGGTAGGTTTCTATTGGTGATATTTTTAGAAGCACTTTTAGAATTATGTCGGAATTCAAGTCCCAATTTCAATTTTCTGTTTTTATGCAACTTTACTTTAAAACTCAGGTCGACAAATTCAGCTCGTTACTGGGTCTTCCTCAGGACTGCATCTTCCTTGTGAAGAACTACGGTACAGATGCCATCATGATTGATGACAAAGATGCGCTGATACTGAACGCACTGGGACAGATGATACACTTTGGAGAAGACTTCCTCAACGACCTGTAGACCTGCATTCTGCTGAAGAAGACTCTTTACAATCAAAGCTTGGAAAAAAAAGTGCCTCTGTATTTAATTTATTGAATTAATTTACAGTTGCAGTGTGGTTGTATGAGGAATCTATTATCAATAGTCAGTATATTTCCTACTGGAGAAGCAGGCAGGAGTAACATTATCAACACAGAAGCTTAACAATGTACTGCTGTGATGTACTTAAGAAAAGAACAAACTAATAAAATCAATATAATAAGTGTTGTTATTGTGACTTTGGTGATTTAAACTATTAGGAAAAAGCAAAAGCAAGCTGTCTCATAACATTGTTAAATAAACTAGAGAATGTATCAAATTCAGAAGTCATTGCCCAAAAAAGTTTCAGTCTGAATAAACTCTCTCTCTCTCTCTCTCTCTCTCTCTCTCTCTCTCTCTCTCTCTCTCTCTCTATATATATATATATATATATATATATATACATATATATATATATATATATATGTACATATATATAGTATGTGTACAGTTTTCAATTGAATATATGTCACAAAGGATTCACAAATTATAACATTCTTTTTTTTTTGATTCGGGGTTGTATGACCCACAGGAGCATTTTCTAAATTAGCAACCCTACCTATAGGAGATTAAAACATCCTTGTACCTTAATGTAACAGCAGCAGATTTAAACACATGCTTAATGTTGATTTGTAATGTTGTGTTTGGTTGATTTAGGCAATAAAGCTACTTGGGTAAAATTAGGAAAAGATCATCCTTTAAGTTAAAATAAGTAAGTTGATTGTTTACTTCCATTCGTAGGTAGTGACACTCTGACATATGTAATATAGAACATGACATATTTACATACTTAATGTTCATTATGTAGTCATGTTAAGTAAAAATAAATAAGTTGACCTTTGGCTCCACTTGTGACACAAACAGTTAAAGTCCTTTGTTTGTTTGACCCATCCATCCACCCTGACCTGCTGCTGACTTTGCTGCTGTTGTAATCACTGCGGCCACTTGAGGTCGCCACCCAGCAATAAATGTGAGTATGGTTTATATTCAGCTCTTTTGTAGAAAATGAACTATGGGGACATTTTTAAGTGGAGGTCGGCTCATATTATACAGCAGCGAATAAAGCTGTAGAGCATTGCTGTGTGTCCTGCCACAAAGTATTTGACATTAACCAGTGAAAATGAAACTATCCTCACTGTGGGAGGACAGCCTATTATAGTATGTGTTGCTCTACATCATTCCTTTGATTCTAATCTACATGTTTTCATCACTAAATGCAGCCGCTCCCTCATTCAGTCTTGAGTTAGTGCTGCAATCATTTTGTGGCTCATTCAGAAATCTATCAATCCTAATGGCTGAAAATCCACAGCTTAAATATTTGAAATACTAAAACAGTTAACATTTGAAATGGAAATGTTTAAAAAACAGAAATGTATGTTCAAGTATACGTAAGCCGAAGTGTTAGCATTAAAAGAACCTAAGACGTCAGGTGGAGTGAATCTGAAAACAACTGAAACCAGTTGAACCGGCATTTGGAGAATGAACAAAAAAAACATTAGTGCTGTTGTGTAAACATACACTGACCCTCATTGACCCTATTGAAAGCATTTTAAGTAATGAGACAGTTGGTTATCCTGAAAGTGTGTGTTGTAATCCACTCTCTAGGTTTGAACCATAGACTGTATGAAAACAATGTTTAGTCACTGTGACGTCCCTGTTGGTTGCATTGGCTCTCTGATTGTGTTTTAATGCCCTTTTACATTAATATTTATAGGACTATTCTTCCCATTGTTCTTCTTTATATGGATGTTTTGTTTAACTTTAACTTGTTTAACACATTAAGAGCTGTAACCCAACAATAAGAGCAAGACCAATACCATCACTGTGTGTCATCATGTGCCATCACTTGACCCTCAGTCTACCTGTAGGATAATCACTGGTGGCATGTTTACCAAGTTCAGTCACTGGTGGGGCTATACATATGGGGGAAATATGCAAAGTTGTCTGTAGAGCTCAGGCATTGTACAGCAAATTACGTAAGATTTTTAGATTTCAGATTCCCTTGTTAGTCCTATAATAGGGAAATGCCAACTCTGCATTTAACCCATCCTTTTTACACACCTCAGCATCTTCACAGATTTTCCTTGGACCCATAGGTGCCAACAAACGCTGAAACTTTTGTGTTGAAGCTGGGGATTCTGGAGGGGACCATTTCCAAATGTAACAGTAGTGTAACTTGGGACATGACAAGCTGCAATTCATGCGTGATGGACCTGACCGCACCCTTAGTGCCATTTGTACCATGATACAATTACTCCACAAATTTCTTAAATTAATGTTTTAGCAGTTTTTTTTGACATGTCAAAATGTAATTTTCACTAATAAAATGAATGATAGTCAGCACTACTGACTAGATATTAAAAAGACATCAGTATCAGTACAGACGGTTGAATGGGCGTTTATCATGAGTCAAATCTGGTGATCAAGAGAGGTGTGGCTTGGAAATGGAAAAAAGAAACTTAAAGCAGGAGGAGACGATATAAAAACACTCTCCTTTTCAACATTACAGTGTCTCTCTGTCCAGAGCCACGTAAGCAAAGGTAAGGATTTTCTATTATGGCTGTCCTCAGATGTGGTATTAATATTAACATACTATTGTGATTGTGATTTGTTCAGTTCAGTGTAATCATTTCAGTATTCAGTGCCAAATCCAAATCAGGTCAAGTTAAAAGTAAATCCTTTAAACTAAAAACATTCTCCTTGTGATTTTTTCAGAGTTTCAGAGTTAGTATTGTGGAGGAAACTTGGTTTGATTTAATATCTCATTTCTTTCATTATTTTTGTTCACTGTAGAACTTTTTCCTCTCCATCTTTTGTCTTTTGAATATTTACTGCTTAGAAGTTAAACTAGTCTTAACTTTTTTTAATTCAGTTTGCTTTCACATACTTAGACATTAATTATTGTTATACCATGTAATAAATATGAAATAATGTACACATTAAATATAAGATTAAATGTGCATATGTACTAAATGTAATAGAAAGTAAACATTCTCTGTTTACTACTATGACCAGAATCTCCAACTGATGTTAACATTTTATGTTAGGAAATGAAAAAATAAATTGTTCAGATTCTATAAATTCCTGCATATTTAACATGTTAATGTCTTACTTTACAGCAATGGGAGGATTCCTGTTTCGAGCTCCACCTCCACCTCCACCTCCTCGTAAGATGTTCAAAATGTTGCAAAAGTTCATGGGAAAATAATGCATGATGTTAGAGTTTTAAAATATAGATTTGACTAACTGCATGTCAACATGTGTTATATATTTTTCAGCACTTTTAGATCAGCCATGGAGGAATCTGTCATGGTGAGTATGAGCACACATGAAGTCAGTGTGGTGCCACTGTGGCCTCACTTACAAGGTTCCTACTGTGCAGTCAATAATACAATACAGTGTCATATTGATGCAGTATTTTGAACTTATATTAATCTGTCATGTAACAGGAACAAGCAGGAAGACCTCACTTTTGTGAGAACCTACCAACCTCGACACAAAGAAGTCAAACATCTCAGGATTCTGCTTCATGGACCAACCGGTGCCGGCAAGTCCAGTTTCATCAACTCTGTGGACAGTGTCTTACAAGGCAGAATTGCCGGTCGAGTTCAAACAGATGCAATCTCTGGGAAAAGCTTCACCACAAAGGTATGAATACCTGTTGATTGTTGTCATACAACAATTTTAGAAGATCTTTCAATACTTAAAGAACTACATGCAGTTAAGAATGGATTGAAGACCACATTTGTAAAAAAAAAAAAAAAAAAAATGCATTAGGAGTATCTTAAATGGAGGTAGAAATTATACTCAACTCAAGTAATGTATGCAATACAATCCTAATCCTAGCAAACCCTTGGAACTGTATTTTATTTTATTTATTTTTTCAGATTTAAAATTCAACTCTGGGTTAAAGTGTAGCTAGGTAATATATTCTAGGGTTTAATATGATGCCACCATGGATGAATTGTAAGAACTGGATCCCTGACTGAAAGATGGGGCCCATTGTGTAAAAGTTGCTACAGAGTGCATAAACCAAAAGGTTTTTTAGGTTCCTGTCTTACTTCTGTGTTGTTCTGTCACTAAACATGCAGCTTAGTGTCACACATCCATGATCAATACACCGGTGAAATCTGCATTTCTGTTCATTAGGGTTCAGTTGTTGAATGAAATCATGTAATCATGAATTCATGATATTTTTTGGTGTAAGAGTTGTCTATGTACCTGGGATTTGCTAAGATGATGCAATATTTGTGCCCTCTGTTTTACAGTATGAAACATACAAGATCCATAGAGGTCAAGGCAACTTTTATCCTTTTGTGTTCAATGACATCATGGGCTTTGAGAAAGATACCAACACTGGTGTTCTTGTGAAAGACGTCAAACTGGTCCTGGGAGGACATGTGGAAGACGGTTACCAGGTAAAACTCTGACATCATTTAAAGGTGCCCTGTTTTCTTTCTGGATTCAGGGAATTGTGTGTATCTGAAGTTTAAACTGATGAAATGAATGCATTTCCCTCCTCTTTCTCTTACTGCTGCAGTAAGCAGTTTGCTTCTCTCCTGCCTTTGCTTTGCTGCATTTCTGATGCAGTACTGCCACCTAGAGACACTACGCCACACTGTTGAGAAACTTTTATTACAAGTCAGAAAATCTGCAGGGAACCTTTTTGTTGATTATTATTTTTTGCAATTTTGCATTCAACAATTTTTCCTTAAAAAATGCATGACATTATTTATTTAAAAAAAACATAATTCTGTATTTTCTTTGCTTTCTAGTTCTTGCCTATCCAGAAACTGATGAAGGGTGATAAATATTACAACTCATCTCCCACTCTGGACGACAAAGTTCACGTTCTGGTCTGTGTGCTTCCTGCCGACAAAGTATCTTTAACAAGTGCAGAAGTTGTGAAGAAGATGAGAGAAGTCAGAATCACAGCCAGAGACATGGGTATGAGCAGACATCACAGTGGTTATTACTCTGTGAGGAATAATAATGTCATATTAGCCTTTATGAGCTCCAAAATAAAAGCTTATAATACTGATTAGGTTTCTGTCTTGACAGGAATTCCCCAACTGGCTATTCTCACCAAAGTGGATGAAGCCTGTCCTGAAACCAACAAAAATATAAAGGATGTCTATAAGAGCAAGTACCTGAAGGAACAGGTAGGTTTTTTTCTGGTGATTTATTTAAAACAATTATTATATTGAACAAATCTATTTTAGTTTCAGTTTTAATGCACAAAAATCCTCTTTGGTCGCCCCATTAATGTACTGATCAACTGAAAATTTCTCTTACTTTAAAACTCAGGTCGATGCATTCAGCTTGTTGCTGGGTGTTCCACAGAACTGCATCTTCCTCGTGAAGACCTATGGTCCAGATCCCAACATGAATGATGACAATGATGTGGTGATACTGAACGCACTGAGACAGATGATAGACTTTGGGGACGACTTCCTCAACGACCTGTAGACCTGCTGAAGACTTTGTACCATCAAAGCTTGGGGAAAAAATGTTTTCTTTAAAAAACATGTTAATGGTAATTTCGAAGGTGCCTATTTACTTTATTTTTTATGTTTTTAAAAAGAGCTTCAAATATATATATATATATATATATACATACATACAAAGTGTTTGCTTTCTTAAATAAAAGCTCAAACCTTTTATTTTTTATTTGTTTATTTTCCTTCCAAATACTTTGTGATATGTGATAAGAAGTGTCTGTGTGTGTGTGTGTGTGTGTGTGTGTGTGTGTGTGTATATATATGTATATATATATATATGTATATATATATATATATATATATATATGTGTGTGTATATATATATATGTATATATATATATATATATATATATATGGGTTTCTAGTCGATGGTGATTATATTATACATCAAGTCTGACATACAAACACATGGGTTTTTTGTTCCTACTCTATCCACTTTATTTTTGGGGCTCTACTGTAAAAAATAATCAGTTTTGTAACTTCTGAACTTCTAATGAGTTAGTTTTTAAAACGGACATACTGAGGGATAGTTGGTTATGTGAACTATCTATTATCCATAGTCACTGCATTTTCTACTGGAGAAGCAGGCAGCAGTAACATTATCAACACATTGAAGCTTAAAAGTGTACTGCGGTGGATGGTGGCAGCAGCTGAATTGATTTAAAAATAGAATAATCTAATAAAATAAATCATAATAATTGTATTGTTCTTGTTTGACTCTGATGATTTCAAACCCTTAGGAAAAATCAAAACCAACAGCCAAAAACTAACTGTTCAAGGCAGAGATAAACCAGCATCTACTGTGTTCTGTGAGGTAAAATCTGTTTTTTTTGTCAATGGATAGCTTCAGTTCCCCGTCAGAAGCTTTATGACGGCAAGGAGATATTATGAATATTGTCTACACTGATTTGGAGTTTTTTCAAACAAGTTTTTATTTTGGTGTCTAAAGTTAATTTTGCAGCGGTGTGATTTTAACAACTGAGTTAATTATTAGCTCCATCCCTGGATGCCATCCTACATTAATATCAGGTCACCTATGTTGTGTATTAATACATTGCCAACATTTCCACTGTGGAGGTATTGATAAGGTGCTTTTGTAAGAGTAGTTGTGCATCTTTGATCCATTCAACCCGAGGAGCAACACAAGGTAGTCAAAAATGTACTTGTAAGTAAGCTATTAACTTCCACATTAAAAAATAAGCTGGATAATAAATCTCAGATTCCAAAAAGTTTAGGCAATAAAGCTACTTGGTTAAAATTAGTAAAAGATCATGGTTTGAGTTAAAATAAGTATGTTGATTATGTTAACTTCCAGTCGTAGGTGTGTGACACTCTGACACATGTAACATAGAACATAACATATTTACATGCTTAATGATCATTATCCGGAAACTCCAGAAAAGGAGAGAGTCCAGCCTCTCTCCAGGAGTTTGGTTCCAGAGCCCACGCTATGCGCGGAGGTGAGCCCAACTATTTCTAGTCGGTAATGCTCGGGCTCCTTCCCGAGCATTACCGAAGTTTTGACACAACATTTTCCAACTCTGATTCAGTCTGCCTTAGCTGCTGCTGGGAGTGGTTGGACACCTTTCGCTTGGGCTCGGGTGATCCCAGAACATGAAACATTGCCTTCCCCACAGTCTGTTTCCACTGGCACTTCCTTATCGTGCAGCAAGTTCATCAAAACAGGTAAGTCCCATCCAAGGATCATATCCACAGGCAAGTTCTGAACCACCCCAACAGTCAACAGGTAGGGCTGGTAATTGTCACATCAGCTCTGGGATAGGGATGCTTATCCCCATGCACACACAAAATGTCTTTCTGTCGGCTGTAGTCCACACAGCCTGCTGGCACCAAATTGTGCTTAATCAGGGACGTGAAGCTACCAGTGTCCAAGAGAGCAGTGACCTGCTGCCCATTTATACTGACAGTTTTATGATGTTGCATTTGATCTGTTTTATTTTCATTGGGCCCCACTTCTGGATGTGATGGATAGCAGGCACCACTGACCTTTGCCTTCTGTAAGGGACAAACAGAAGCTTTGTGGCCTGGCTGCTGGCAATAGTAACCGACAAAATCCTTACCAGAGGCTTGTTGGTTTGGGGCAGTGCTGGGGTTGGTACCTGGAACCTCCTGTCTGTACTCTGTCCTCCTGGGCCGGGTCTGCGGTGGCTGGTAGGTTGGTTGGGGTGCTGCACCGGTGGAGCGTGAAGCTGGGCCCCCTCTCTGAGCATCCAGATACTGCAACGCCAGCTTGGCGGCTATGAGCCACTCCGCTGGCTCATGCTCCTTCACCCAGGTTCATACTCCCGGCGGCAGAACCCGCAGTAGCTGCTCCAGGATGATGATCTCCCTGATCTGCTCCTCGTGCTGTTCTGGCCGGGTCCAGTGCTGGTAGAGGCCCCTCAGGCGGTGGTAGGTCTCAGTAGGGTTCTCACCAGGTGGAGTCGTCATGGACCTGAACTGCTGCCGGTAGGTTTCTGGCGAGATGTCGATTTTGCCAGAAGCGCAGTCTTTAGGTCAGGATACCAGTGGGCCCTCTACTCATCCATCACCGTGTAGGCCTCCAACGCCTTGCCCGCCAGCAGTGGCACTAGGCGGCATGCCCACTCATCCTCTGGCCAATGCCATGTTTTTGCAATCCACTCAAAGTGGAGTAAATACTTTTCAATGTCCTCCCCCATTTAATATTGGGGAATTCTGGGCTCGCCATAGGGCCTCCAGTCTGGTCGGACCTACTGCTTGCCCCCGGAAACTGGATGGATGCTGCTGGTTATACCACCCGTGGTGTGCCCCTCTGCATATGCCGGGGTGCTGGTGTGGGCAGGTCCAATCTGGGACTGCTGGCTGTCGCCGTGCTGTCAGCCCTCTGATCACTACCAGCAGGTCTACCACCTCGTCTCTCCTTTGCTGTGCTGCCAATGTAATATATATATATATATATATATATATATGTATATATATATATAAATTGAGAAGCTTTAGAGCTAAATGCTACGATATAAAGTATTTTTTTCATGCAAAGTACAGTAAGCAAGTTAATAACTACACTGTCTTTAACTCAATCCTAAATGTTTAAATGGCATTCAATCAAACAATCATGATGTTAAACATGTGGAAATTCAATTGTAAATATTGTTATTTTAATGGTTATTCTTATCAGTGAAAGAGGAATCACTGAATCCTTTCAATGAATTCATAAATGTCTATAAATCAGTTTCCACTAGTCAGAATGTGATTTCTACATAAGCAATAATTTTTGTAACATGCTAACATTGCTGTACAGTTTCTTAATTTAATGTTTTTTTGCTGACATTTTGACACTAATAAAATGTCCACACTACTGACTAAATATTAATTCCATAGAAGTTCACCACCTCCGAATGTAGAAGGGAAATAGGCTCCATTCTACTAGAAACAGTCAGCCACATCTTGCATGAACTAAATGAGAATTTACATTGGTAAGAGTTTAAATTGATCTCCGATCGATAAAGTGTTTAGTCATGTGGTTTACTGTAAATGGAAAAATGAAACTGAAAGCAAGAGGAGAGGATATAAAAACCCTCTCCCCTTCTCGACATTGCAGTGTCACTCTGTCCAGAGCAACATAAGCAAAGGTAAGGATTTTTCCTCAGATATGGATATGGATGTGGATGTTACTCTTAAGAAGGGCAAGTTATGTTTACTTGGTTTGATTTAATATCTGTCTCTTTCATTGTTTTGTTCACTGTATAGACATTTATATATTTATTTTATATATTTATGTATAGACCCCTCCATATTTTATCTTTTGAATATTTACTGAATTCAAAAGTAAAAATTGTTTTGAGTTTTTTTTAAATTTAATTTAGTATGTTTTGAAATGCTTTGACTTGAATTATTGTTATACCATGCTCTGGGTAAATACTCAATTCTGATTGGCTCCAGGGTGTCTATAAATTCCTGATAATGGATAGAAGTAATCATAGCAACAGGGACACAGTCGAAGCACCAGGTGTCTTAATGTAAAAATGTAATATAAGATTAAATTACTATATGTATGGAATGTTATATAAGAAACATTCTCTATGTTTACTACCAAGACAAGAATCTCCAACTGAAGAAATTCTTCATAAAATATAAATTAATCCATATTAACTTGTAAATGTTTGACTTTACAGCTATGGGGGGAGGTAAGTAAGTCTTGACCTGTCACACCTTCTCCTTCTTGTAAGATGTTCCAAATATTGAAAAATCTAATGGAAGATAATGCATGATGTTGAAGTTTTAAAATATATAGCTTTGACTAACTGTATGTCAACGTGTTATATTTTCTTCAGCACTTTTCAGTCAGCCATGGAGGAATCTATCATGGTGAGTATGAGCAAACATAAAGTCAGTGTGGTGAATCACAAGGTTACTACTGTGCATTCAATAATAAAAAACAGTATCATATTAATGCAGTATTTTAATCTAATAATGTTCTGTCATGTAACAGGAACAAGCAGGAAGACCTCGATTTTATGAGAACCTACCAACCTCAAAACCAAGAAGTCAATCATCTCAGGATTCTGCTTCATGGACCGGTCGGTGCCGGCAAGTCCAGTTTCATCAACTCTGTGGATAGTGTTTTACAAGGCAGAATTATGGGTCGAGCCTTGACGGATGCAATATCTGGGACCAGCTTCACAAGAAAGGTATGAATACCTGTTGATTGTTGTCATAATCTGATGCCACCATAGAGGAATTGTAAGAACTGGATCCCTGACTGAAAGATGGAGCCCATTGTGTAAAAGTTACTAAAAAGTGCATAAACCAAAAGGTTTTTTAGGTTCCTGTCTTACTTCTGTGTTGTTCTGACACTAAACATGCAGCTTAGTGTCACACATCCATGATCAATACACCGGACAAATCTGCATTTCTGTTCATTGGGGTTCAATTGCTGAATGAAATCAAGTAACTCTTGGTGTAAGAGTTGTCTATGTACCTGGGTTTTACTAAGATGATGCAATATTTGTGCCCTCTGTTTTACAGTATAAAACTTACAAAATCCATAAAGGTCCAGACGACTTTTATTCTTTTGTGTTCAATGACATCATGGGCTTTGAGAAAGATACCAACGCTGGTGTTCTTGAGGAAGATGTTGAACTGGCCCTGAGAGGACATGTGAAAGACGGTTACAAGGTAAAACTCTGACATCATTTAAAGGTGCCCTGTTTTCTTTCTGGATTCAGGGTATTGTGTGTATCTGAAGTTTAAACTGATGAAATGAATGCATTTCCCTCCTCTTTCTCTTACTGCTGCAGTAAGCAGTTTGCTTCTCTCCTGTCTTTGCATTGCTGCATTTCTGATGCAGTACTGCCACCTAGAGACACTACGCCACACTGTTGAGAAACTATTATTACAAGTCAGAAACTCTGCAGGGAACCTTTTTGTTAATTATACTTTTTTACAATTTTGCATTAAACTATTTTTTCCTTAAAAAATGCATGACATTATTTATAAAAAAAACAAAACAACAAAAAAACAAAGCATAATTCTGTATTTCCATTTCCTTCTAGTTCTGTCCCAGCCAGAAACTGACGGAGGGTGATGAAGGTTACAGGTCATCTCCCACTCTGGACGACAAAGTTCACGTTCTGGTCTGTGTGCTTCCTGTCGGCTCAGTATCTTTATTAAGTAAAGAAGTTGTGAAGAAGATGAGAGAAGTCAGACTTGCAGCCAGTGACATGGGTATGAGCAGACATTACAGTGGTTATTACTCTGTGTGGAATAATGATGTCATATTGGCCTTCATGAGCTCCAAAATAAATAAATGAATTAAAATACTGATTAGGTTTCTGTTTTGACAGGAATTCCCCAACTGGCTATTCTCACCAAAGTGGATGAAGCCTGTCCTAAAACCAAAAAAAATATAAAGGATGTCTATAGGAGCAAGTACCTGAAGGAACAGGTAGGTTTCTATTGGTGATATTTTTTGAAGCATTTTTGGAATTATGCCGAAATTCAAGTCCCAATTTCAATTTTCTGTTTTTATGCACAAAAATCCTCTCTGATCAACTGAAAATGCTTTTACTTTAAAACTCAGGTCGACACATTCCACATGTTGCTGGGTCTTCCTCAGGACTGCATCTTCCTCGTGAAGAACTACGGTACAGATGCCATCATGAATGATGACAATGATGTGGTGATACTGAACGCACTGAGACAGATGATCACATTTGGAGAAGACTTCCTCAACAATCCGTAGATCTGCATTCTGCTGAAGAAGACTTTGTACGATCAAAGCATGAAAAAAATGTGCTTCTTTAAGAAACCCTTTAATATTAATGTTCAGGGTACTTTAAAAAAAAAAAATTATTTTCTTTTCCAATCATTTTACACATATATTGTAATATTAATTAAAATAGTATGAGGTATAGCAGCATTTCATGATTTAAGTTTTTATTAAGAAAGCAAACACTTTCACTTTGTTGCTACACAGATTTTACGTTGCAAAACCAAGTGACCTTCACTACCAGCCTTCTGATGGGTTTCTAGTCGATGGTTACATTATACAACAAGTCTGACATACAACATATTGATTGTTTGGTCCAACTCTATCCATCTCACTTTTGGGGCTCTACTGTAAATATAATTATGGGTGTCACTTCTGGTGAGTGAGCAGTAAGCTAGTTTGTCCAATGGTTAGTCCCTGTGGTTAACCATGGTGGCTAACTGCCAACGGCGAAAGTAATTCGCCTTTAATTTAGCAAATACAGTTTTGTTTTTAAAACGGATATATTGAGGGATAGTTGCAGTGTGGTTGTATGAGGAATCTATAATCAATAGTCAGTGTATTTCCTACTGGAGAAGCAGGCAGGAGTAACATTATCAACACAGAAGCTTAACAATGTATTGCTGTGATGTATTAAAGAAGAGGACAATCTAATAAAATCAATATCATAATAAGTGTTGTTATTGTGACTTTGGTGATTTAAAAAGATTAGGAAGAAGCAAAAGCAAGCTGTCCCATAACATTGTTAAATAAACTAGTACATCTATATATATTGTATTTGTACAGTTTTTAATTGAATATATGTCACAAAGGCTTGCAAATTATCACATTCTTTTTTTATTAAAGTTTTAGACAACGTCCCATATTTTTTTCAATTCAGGGTTGTATAACAGACAGGAGCATTTTCCAGGAGATTAAAACATCCTTGTACATATTCACTTACAGGGACCACACCAACAGATGTATGAATTTGGAATTGTTTATTGTGAAGTGGAGATGGGGTCTCTTTCACTGAGGGTAGAGGGATTGGATGGAATGTGAGCTGTAGAGGATGAGGATGGAGGGGAAGGTGGGGAGGGGATGGGTCGCGGGGATGATTGGAGTTATGGGGTATAGGATGGGGTGAGGGGTCGTGGGGATTAGGGGGTAGGGAAGAGAGGGATGAAGGGGGTGGTTGCGGATTGGAGAGTGGTCCTCTGAGGGTTGGGTGCTTGGGGAGCTGGGGAGTTGCTTCCGGGCAGGGGAATGGAGTCGCCTCTGGCAAGCCTTGGCCCGGGAATAGCCCCCAAAGAGGTGCCTCAAGCCGAACGGCGCAAATGGGCATTTCTGATGTCGGACTGGTCTTGGCAGATGTAATTGAGGTAGGTGGGAGAAGACCAGTGGTTTGTTACCACCCTGCTCGCTGTCCGAAGGATGGGTGCGAATCTCCTGCTCAATGATGGGGGTAAGTGTTGTTGTGGTGCGGTATTCGTCTGACGCATAGTATGACAAACGGAGACCAAGAGGAAGGGAACGGATGAGGCGTGCTTATGTATACTGGTGGCGGAAATTGGGTGTGTTTAAGGAGTGGTCCTTGTTCCTGAACTTAGTTATAAAACTTCATGTGTAACACATTCATGGCCAATACATACATACATACATACATACATATATATATGTGTGTGTGTGTGTGTGTGACGTCAGTTGGAATGAATCACTGAAAACAACTGAAACCAGTTGAACCAGCATTTGGAGAACGAGAGATAAAATAAGAAAATAAACATTAGTGCTTTTGTTTAAAGGTAAAAGCTGTTTGTCATTTTCAGCACTAAAAGCATATTAAAGTAACAAGACAGTTGGTTATCCTGAAATTGTGTGTTATCATCCACTCTCTAGGTTTGAACCATAGACTGTATGAAAACAATGTGTAGTCACTCTGACATCCCCGTTGGCATTGGCTGTCTGATTGTGTTTTAATGATTTATCTTTCATTAGTAGAGAATATAAAAGACTCCTTGAAGTCCACTTTTTAGAGATGGGGTTCTTTAAATTGCAAACATAAAGAAGAACACATTAAGAGCTGTAACCCAACAATAAGAGCAAGACCAATACCATCACTGTGTGTCATCATGTGCCATCACTTGACCCTCAGTCTACCTGTAGGATAATCACTGGTGGCATGTTTACCAAGTTCAGTCACTGGTGGAGCTATACATATGGGGGAAATATGCAAAGTTGTCTGTAGAGTTTATGCATTGTACAGCCCAATACGCAAGTGTAACTTGGGACATGACAAGCTGCAATTCATGCGTGACGGACCTGACCGCACCCTTAGTGCCATTTGTACCATGATAAAATTGCTCCACAAATTTCTTAAATTAATGTTTTAGCTGACATTTTGACATGTCAATGTAATTTACACTAATGAAGTGAATGATGATCAGCAATACTGACTAAATATTAAAAAGACATTAGCATCAGTACAGAAGATTGAATGGGCGTTTATCAGCACTTATTAGCCCATAACTGAGTCAAATCTGGTGATCATGAGGTGTGCCTGTCGCACTTTCTAATGCCACTATTCCATGTGAATCATTGCATATTTTTAATGAATTATTGTAAAGGAGAATAAGGGTTCTGTTTTATTTAAGGCATCATATTTTGTTAATTCTGTGGTGGACTCTGCTAACACATCCATGTGCTATTATTTTGAAAGCTACATGTGTTTGTTTTTATTTTGAAGGCAGGTCTAATACATTCTTACCTTAACGACTTATGTTGTGTTCAATTTACACTGAAAGTCGGAACTTGAAATGCGGAACTTGGATGTAAAGTTTTAAATATGCAAGGCCTGCTACCAATTGAATGAATTAATTAAACTTTATGAATGAACCTTTATTGTCGATGAGAACAAGTGCCAGCGAAATTAGCCATCAACCCGTATGTACATATACACAAACATACATACAATATGACAAAGGGGTGGACAGGACAGGAAGACAGGGACGGAAGAAAAGGGATACAGCATAACATGAGGATAGGGGAGGAGAGAGAAAAAAAGAAAAAGAAAAAACACGTTGGCAACATAAGCACATTTTCCAAATGGCCAGTCCAAATGGCATCACTGTAAACTTGAAGAGTCCCACTGGTGTCCGGAACGCTGTGTATGGCTTCTCCAGGGGCACCACTATCCCTTACACAGATCCAGGGTGGTGATGTATCTGGCTGCTCCAATCTTTTCCAGCAACTCATCGATTCTGGGCATGGGGTAGGCGTCAAACTCAGAGATGGAATTGAGCTTTCTGAAGTTGATGCAGATCCGCAGGGAGCCATCCTTTATAAACACGATGACCACGGAACTGCACCACTCTGAGTTGGAAGACTCAATCACCCCAAGCTTCAGCATCTCTTCTATCTCCTGCTTCAATTTTCACACCAGCTGTTGGGCCCATCTTGCTGGTGACGTTGTATGGCCCTTGCCATTTTGCCAGAAGTTTGCTGTTGGAGGAAGGGAACAGCAACAGGATCTATTGGCCAGCTTGGAACTTGCAGTGTCAGGCGTGTTGGTCATACCAGGCTTTCTGTTTATTCTGGGTCTCCTGCAGGTTGACCAGGAGGACCTGGTATCTCTCCAGCCGGTCCCTCATCTCCAGCACGAACTGCACCACCCCTCTGTCGCTTGAAGTGCTGGAAGGGCCTTCCCAGCTCTTTCGAAGCAGGTCCAAGGGTCCCTATACCTCCCAGCCATACAGTTCACATGGTGAGAAACCGGTTGAGGCCTGGGGAACCTCCCGGTAGGCAAATGCAGAAAAGGCAACCAGCGATCCCAGTCTTTGCCCGTATCATCCACAAATTTCTGCAGCATCTTCTTATGACCAGGGCATGTTTTTTAACATGTGGGGCATGTGGTGCAATATCTCTGAATGTCTGTGTACATGGAGGGCCAATAAAACCGTGAACTGATGCATGGGTATGTTTTGTTAAGGTCAAGGTGTCCAGCCCATGGAAGTGTGTGTGCCGGGTGCATAATCAGTGGTCTGCAGCTAGCAGGGATCACCAGGTGCTTGTGTTCATCTGTAGTTATGTACAACACATCATTGTCAACACTGAACATTTCCCTCCCCACACAACCTCCATTTGCCTCTTCTCCCACCTTAGAAAATAAAAGCTTCAGGGTTTTATCTCCCCTCTGCAGCTCAGCAATATTTTGAGGCACTTCCCACATTTCTTTTGACACAACATTTTCCAACTCTGATTCAGTCTGCCTTAGCTGCTTCTCAAAGCAACATTGGCGACGGGACTTCTTTGGGCCCTTAGTGCCACTTTCACAGAGACTACTGTCCAGGGGCCTCATGTATCAACACTGCGTATGCACAAAAACATTGCGTACGCTGTTTTTTCCACACACGCCACATGTATGAAAAGTAAACTTGCCGTGAGAATGTGCAGACCGCTCCGCAACCTTTCGAGGTGCCGTGAGAATGTGCGGTGGCACCGCAAACTTTTGTTTGGCAGAAACTACTGTCTTTTATGCTCGTGTTTCATGTCTAAACTCATACTACACACAACTGACATTATTTTTATAGTTCATAGCTCTCGGAAAATGGAGGGAAAAGGCCGTTTTCCACCATCAATAACCCGTTCTAAATATGAGGGGATAGATGATTTTTTAAAATCTATTATCATATTTTAGACTTCACCTGCGTAGTGCTGCTTACTTGTGCAATGATAGTATGTTGAAGTCTATATGTTTTGATATTAAGATTGTATATTTTCTTAAGTCTATATATTCTGCTATACACCGAATTTCCCTCCAGAGATCAATAAAGGTCTTGTGATTCTGATTATGGAGCGCATACATTTTTCACAGTTAACCTGCCTTAATCACTGTGTCAAAGTGCCGATCGCCGACCGTTTCCCCTTTGGTTTAACATGGATTATTATTATTATTATTATTATTATTATTATGGAGATGTTAACGCTACAGGTGCACAGCGATCCATGACCACAGATCCCTCTCTCCGGAGAAAAAAACGTGTGTGGGAAATCCTTTGAGAATAAGTCAGGTGTGGTGCATATTTGATCCCGTATGTGATGTTTAATTGGGACAACAAGTTAAGTGTGGCTTATAAACTGATGCGTAAAAATGATTTTGGCAGCATTACGCACTGGCAGCTCTAACGGCTTTGACTAAATTCAATAACGGTGGCGCTTAGAAGGAGCGTGTGTTGAGGGACCCTTCTGCCATGGTGCAGCTACCAGTGTCCAAGAGAGCAGTGACCTGCTGCCCATTTATACTGACAGTTTTATGATGTTGCATTTGATCTGTTTTATTTTCAATGGGCCCCACTTCTGGACGTGGTGCATAGCAGGCACCACTGACCTTTGCCTTCTGTATGGGACAAACAGAAGCTTTGTGGCCCGGCTGCTGGCAATAGTAACCGACAAAATCCTTACCAGAGGCTTGTTGGTTTGGGGCAGTGCTGGGGTTGGTACCTGGAACCTCCTGTCTGTACTCTGTCCTCCTGGGCCAGGTCTGCAGTGGCTGGGAGGTTGGTCGGGGTGCTGCACCGGTGGAGCGTGAAGCTGGGCCCCCTCTCCAAGCATTCAGATACTGCAACGCTAGCTTGGCGGCTATGAGCCCCTCCGCTGGCTCATGCTCCTTCACCCAGGTGCGTACTTCCGGCGGCAGAACCCTGTGCTGTTCTGGCCAGGTCCAGTGCTGGCATGGATATATATATATATAAATTGAGAAGCTTTAGAGATAAATGCTACGATATAATATCATGCAAAGTACGGTAAGCGAGTTAATAACTACACTGTTTGTCTTTAACTCACTCCTAAATGTTTAAATGGCATTCAAACAAACAGTCATCATGTTAAACATGTGGAAATTCAATTGTAAATATTGTTATATTAATGGTTATTCTTATCAGTGAAAGAGGAATCACTGAATCCTTTCAATGAATTTATAAATGTCTATAAATCAGTTTCCACTAGTCAGAATGTGATTTCTACATAAGCAATCATTTTTGGAACATGCTAAAATTGCTGTACAGATTTCTTAATTTAATGTTTTTTTTCTGACATTTTGACACTAATAAAATGTCCACACTACTGACTAAATATTAATTCCATAGAAGTTCACCACCTCCGAATGTAGAAGGGAAATAGGCTCCATTCTACTGGAAACAGTCAGTTTTCAGAAACAGAATTTACATTGGTAAGAGTTTAAATTGATCTCCGATCGATAAAGTGTTTAGTCATGTGGTTTACTGTAAATGGAAAAATGAAACTGAAAGCAAGAGGAGATGATATAAAAAACCCCTCCCCTTCTCGACATTGCAGTGTCACTCTGTCCAGAGCAACATAAGCAAAGGTAAGGATTTTTCCTCAGATATGGATGTGGATGTGGATGTTACTCTTAAGAAGGGCAAGTTATGTTTACTTGGTTTGATTTAATATCTGTCTCTTTCATTGTTTTGTTCACTGTATAGACATTTATATATTTATTTTATATTTATGTATAGACCCCTCCATATTTTATCTTTTGAATATTTACTGAACTTAAAAGTAAAAATTGTTTTGACTTTTTTTAAATTTAATTTAGTATGTTTTGAAATGTTGGACTTGAATTATTGTTATAACATGCTCTGGGTAAATACTCAATTCTGATTGGCTGCAGGGTGTCTATAAATTCCTGATAATGGATCGAAGTAACCATAGCAACAGGGACACAGTCGAAGCACCAGGTGTCTTAATGTAAAAATGTGATATAAGATTAAATGACTATATGAATGGAATGTAATATAAGAAACATTCTCTATGTTTACTACCAAGACAAGAATCTCCAACTGAAGAAATTCTTCATAAAATATAAATTCATCCATATTAACTTGTAAATGTTTGACTTTACAGCTATGGGGGGAGGTAAGTAAGTCTTGACCTGTCACACCTTGGAAGATAATGCATGATGTTGAAGTTTTAAAATATATAGCTTTGACTAACTGTATGTGAAGTGGCTAATCCTTTGTCCTTTTAGCCAAACAGGTTAGGCGGCTGAGGCGCCGACACACATCACAATAAGCACGCACGGAGACGCTTATCCAGCTCTGATATTTATTAAACGTAATTCCGGTTGACTTTCCCCATCGTCAATACAAAATAAAACATCTTCACTTAATGCGATGGTTTCTAAATGTGTTTACAAATGTTTGAGTGCGGTCGAAAAACTATTCATACTCCGCCTCCTAACCATCCAAAAAACCCCATTCACAAAAATTAAATAGACACCTGGCCGTGGGAGGCGCAACACGACGTCATCATCCTAATACAAACAAAATAAGTGTCTCCAAGTTCCTTCAGAAATTCCAAACCTCAGAAATAATTTCTTTACAAATAAAAAATAAAATAATTAACTTAAAACAAGTTTACCTATTTTCAAATGATATCTACATTTTCAATATGGCTCCAACATACCGGCTCCTAATTGTAGACGCAATAGCAAAACAATTACAGGAAAAATACTCAAATGGAGCCAGAAAACACAAATACCTATGAAATATACCAAAATATGTGACGTAGAATATAACACATCACATCTTTCCATCATCGTATCAACCTACATTTGATGAATATAACATACATTTGATGATTACATCATTCCATTTCATAAGCCGCATATGAACCCCCCCCCCAAAGTCCATCTGCAAGTGTCCATAGTGGCATATCTGCCATATACAGTCCATTATGTAGGAAAAATCCAAAAAAATGTAAATGTGGCAATGTATAGATAAATTAAAGGGTTGTTGTGTATGTGGTTGTGTGTATATTGTTCAGGGCAGTGGGACTGGGGCATTGGCATTGTCTTTGAGCTCACTTTTCAGCTTCCAACAGTAAACAGAGTTTATCGATGGGTCTTTGTCGGATGCCTGTCTTGGTTTGAACTAAAACACTCCGGACAAGACCTTTAGCTCCTGGCAAGGTCTTCACCACCCTGCCTAAGGGCCATGAGTTCCTGGGTGCAGTATCATCTACTATAATTACTACATCGTTGACTTCCAAGTTCCTTCTCATCTTGACCCACTTCTGCCTCTGCTGCATGAGTGCCAGATATTCCTTCGTCCACCTTTGCCAGAACAGGTCTGCGAGGTATTGCACTTGTTTCCATCTCTTTCTGGAGTAGAGGTCATCTTTACAAAAGAGTCCAGGCGGCAGGAGGGGTTTAGAGTTCAACTGCAGCAGGTGGTTTGGTGTTAGGGGCTCTAGATCATTAGGGTCTGTTGAAACAGTTGTGATTGGTCTATCATTGAGAATGCATTCAACCTCACATAGAGCCGTCTGTAGTGTTTCGTCATCCATTGTTTGTTGTTTCAAAACAGAAGAGAGTACTTTTTTGACAAGCCTGATCAACCTTTCCCACACTCCTCCAAAGTGGGCTCCATGTGGCGGATTAAATATCCATTGTATTTGATCGGTCAGCAGTGCATCATGAATCCTTTGATGATCTAGCTGAGTTAAAGCTGCCTCCAACTCCTTTTGAGCACCCACAAAATTTGTACCACAGTCAGTTCGGATTGACAGTATAGGCCCCCTCCGACATAAAAAGCGACGTATGGCATTGATGCAGGAGTCTGTATCCAAATTGCTTGCCACTTCCAGGTGAACAGCTCGACTCACAAGGCAAGTAAATATTACTCCCCATCGTTTCACATGTGATCTGCCTCTTTTGACTTCTAAGGGTCCAAAATAATCAATACCCACATGAGAGAATGGCGGGAGATCTGGAGCTACACGATCCTGTGGTAGATCAGCCATTTTCTGCTCCCCGACTCTTGCCTGCTTGCGTCTGCAAAACACACAAGACTTGATGATTTTTCTGGCAGAGGAGTTGGCCGAAGGTAACCAGAATTTCTGTCCGAGTCTGGAGAGCATATGGTTTCGTCCTGAGTGTCCCACCAGCTGATGGATATCATACAGGATCAATTTAGACACATGAGAATCTTTGGGAAGAATAATTGGGTTCTTTAGATTTACTGGCATGGCTGCTTTACTTAACCGTCCTCCAATCCTAAGGATGCCTTCTTCATCGAGGATCGGATCCAGTTTGCTTATGGCACTGTCTCCTTTAACCTGTTTTCCTTTTTTCAGGAGAGCAAGTTCTGGTCCAAAGTAGCGTCGTTGTTCGTAGCAAATTATTGATTTTTCAGCCTTTTCCAGGTCTTCTACAGACAGGCTTGACAGTCTATATGGTAGTTTAGACCGTGTCCTAACTGCTGATTTCTGACATCTGAGCCACAGAAGTTTCTTTGTTTTCATCAGCCATCCAACAGCTCTCTTTAACCTTTTCCATGAAGAATAGTAGTCGATTAGGCTACTAGTTGCAGCATTGTCCAGTTTCAAGCAGTTTACAGTGATGTCCTTTTTCACCTCTGGATCATTCGAAGGGATTTGGCTTAGATCCTCTGGTGCTTCAGGCCATTCATCTTCCTCTCTTGACAGGAAGTCGGGGCCGTTTAACCATCTGGTGGAAATCAAGAATGGTTCTATATTCAATCCACGTGAGGCATCGTCCGCTGGATTGTCGCCGGAACATACATGCCTCCATTGATTCCCTTGAGATAAGTTGTGGATCACTGCAATCCTATTAGCAACATAAGTATGGAATCGTTTTGTTTGATTGTGAATGTATTTCAGTACTGCTGTACTGTCTGTCCAGAAGGTGGAGTTCTCCAGTTTCATCTGTAGTTCACTTTGTAGCATCCTATCCACTTTCACAGCTAGTGTTGCTGCTGCAAGCTCAAGCCTTGGAATGGTGATTTGTTTCAGTGGAGTTACTCTGGATTTCCCCAGAACAAAGGTAACGTGAGCATCTCCCTCGAAGTTTGTGAGCTTGAGATAGCTTACAGTTCCATATCCTGACTCACTCGCATCAGAGAAGTGATGCAGTCCAGCAGTCCTGATGGCTCCGAAACTTGGAGGCTTCATGCATCTTTTCACTTCAAACCTACTTAGCTGATCGAGCTCTGTGATCCATCTTTGCCAGAGTTTTGACATTTCCTCTGGGATAATTTCATCCCATCCACACTTTTGGATACAGAGCTTCTGCAGGATCTGTTTGGCTTTGAGGATGAATGGAGAAAGGAAGCCCAATGGATCATAGATTGAACTAACTGTGGAGAGGATCGCTCGTCTTGTGGGAACTCTGCTTTTGACAGCCACAGTGAAGGTAAAGGTGTCTCTGTTAATGTTCCATTGGATGCCTAATACTCTTTCAAGAGGTGGTTTCTCTCTGTCCATGTCAAGTTGTTTCACCAGTTTGGCTCTGTGACTTTCAGGAACAGTTGCAAGTACTTCAGGGCTGTTGCTTACCCATTTGGTGAGAGTAAAGCCTCCTTGTGCGCATGCTTCTCTGAGGCCCTTAGTAAGCTTGACTGCCCGCTTGATGGAAGGCACTGACTTGAGACAATCATCCACATAAAAGCTTTGCTTAATTGTATCAAGTACATCCATGCTGAATTTGTCCGAATTATCCTTTCCTGTTCGCTGCAGGGCAAAGTTAGCAATGCTAGGAGATGATGTGGCACCAAAGAGATGGACATTCATCTGATAAATTTCCAATGGCTTAGTAACATCCCCTTGTGGCCACCATAGGAATCTAAGGAAGTCCCGGTGCTCTTCATGTACTCGTACTTGGTAGTACATTGCTTCAATGTCTGCCATTATTGCTATTTGTTCCTGACGGAACCTAAGCAGGATACCCAAGAGTGGGTTGGCCAAATCTGGACCTTGAAGTAGTTCTCCATTTAGAGATTTGCCTCTGTATGATGAGGAACAGTCAAACACAACTCTCAACTTCTTCTTTTGTTTATGGTACACACCATGATGAGGTATATACCACACATGGCCATCATTCCTTTGGAGCCGCTCGTGATGCACCTTTTGTGCATAACCTTTGCCAAGAACATCATCCATAAAGATTTTGTATTCTGCAGCATAAGCTGCATCCTTCTTGAATTTTTTGGCAAGGTTTAATATGCGTTGAGCTGCCACCTCATAGTTGTTAGGCAACACTACCTTTTTGTCTCGAAAAGGCAAAGGTAGGTGGTAGTGTCCATTTTTGAAAACAACTGAACTTGTTGCCATGTCCATAAATTTTCTGTCTTCACATGACATCTCCCTTTTTTCCTCATATTCCTTTTCAGGAAAGTCCTGGTTATACTGTCGGACAAGCAACTCTCTCAGGTTATCTATAGAAATGCGATTGACTGACACTGACGTTCCAGTTTGCTCCATAGCAGCATTGAGTGGGCCGTTGACCACCCATCCAAGAACTGTCTTGACTGCGTATGGTCCATTTCCTTGACTGTTAATAACTTGCCATGGTTCCATTGCTTGAGGAACATCCATTCCTATCAACATTTCAATGTCAGCATCAATCTCTTTCAGTTGGATGCCACTGAGATGAGGCCATTTTTCCAAGTCAGCTTGGGTAAGTAAATTTTCCTTTGAAACAGGAATTTTACCTTGGGTAAATGTTTTAGGCAAATAAACATATCCACTTCCATCCAGATTGCTAACTTCTAGTCCTGTCAGCTCATAACTTTTGACAGGTCGTTCCTGTCCCATGGTTCGCAGAAGAATCTCTGTCCTGCGTCCCTTAGCATTTAGCTTCCTCATGAGGTTCTCAGTGCAAAATGTGGCAGAGCTGCCTGGGTCTAAAAAGGCATAGGTTGAGAGAAACTTGCCACCCTTTGCAACCTTAACTTGAACCGGAACAATTGCCAGTGCACATTCCTTACCGGCTCCTGTTAATTTACCAGCCGAAACTAGTGCACTATTGATGGATGCTTCCTTTGGTTCTGTAGGAATGAGATTTTGTGGAGCTTCCTGCCTTAGACTCTTACCATCAATGTGCAGCAGAGTGGGGTGTTTTCGTTGACATATTTGGCAGTCCAGTTTTCTTTTGCACTCCTTGCTTATGTGACCTTTCTTTAGGCATCCAAAACAATAACCATTCCTCTTCAGATATTCAACCTTCTTTTCCTGTGGCTCTGATTTGAGTCTTAAGCAATCCACTAGGGCATGTTTGCCTTGACAAAAGCTACATAGGGCAGAAATAACAATATGGGTGTCAGGTTGTTGTAGCTCTTTAACTGCTTGTGGCTTAGTATTGTGTTCTTCAGCTGATTTTACTGTGGTAACAAAGCTGCTGCCCCTTTTTGGTGTTCTGAAGTTTGAGGTTAGTTTTTTATTGGGTGGAGTTGGCTCTTTAATATCTCCAAACACAGGGTGTAGTAAAATGTTTGCTTGTGTTTCTATGAAATCCACAAGATGCTTGAATCGTGCTCGTGTGTTGGTTTTTTGAAATGCTTCATAGGCTCTTGTCCGCCATCTTTCTCTGAGTTTGTATGGAAGCTTGGATACTATTAGTTTTAAATTAGATGAAACATTCAGTTCGTCCATGTATTCCAGATCTTGCATGGCATTACAACATTCCTTTAAGTACAAAGCATAAGCATGAAGTGATTTCCCATCATCTGCTTTAATGGCTGCCCAGTTCAGCGCTTTATCCAGGTAAGCATTTGCAATTTTCATTTGATCACCAAAATGTCTCTTTAACAGTTGCATGGCTTCTGGATATCCTCTATGTGCATCCATGTGAAAACAGCTTCGAACTAGCTCTCTGGCCTGACCTGATGTGAACTGTTCGAGAAAGTAGAGCCTGTCCTGGCAGCTACTAGTCTTATCTTCAATTAAATACTTAAATGCATGCATGAAAGTTTGATAAGATAAGGGATTTCCATCAAACACTGGTACCTCTCTTTTTGGTAACAAGGATAGATTTTGCTGCATGATTACAAGGTCGGCAATTTCCTTTTGTGTTTGCACCAGCGTGCTGAGGTTATCATGAGAAGTGCTTGTTTGATGCATTTCCAGTTGTGGACTAGATGCATCGATGGCCCTCTGAGGGCTACTATGGATGTCTCCAACTGCTCTCTGAAGTGGAGTTTTAGGTACTGCAGCTATTTGAATAAATTCCAAAGCAGTTGTCTCAGTAAATGTGGGCTCCTCCTTCTTGCTTGCTTTCTCATAATATTCATTCATAGCATCCATCTGTGGTTCAGCCTCCTCATGGCTTAGGAGTACTTTGATTTTAGCATCCGCTGCTGCTATTTCTGCATCCAGTTCCACCTTTTCCATCTTTGACTTTATGATGGTTTCCTCCAGTTGCAAAGCATGTTTGTCCTTTAAAGCAGCAGATCGGGCCTCCAGAGCTGCCCTCTCAGCAGATGCTAATTTAGCAGCAGAAGAGGCCTTGGATGATGTTGATGATGATTTTGATCCTTTTGAAACATTAGAGATACTGTCCAGTGGTTCAACTCTTAGTTGCCTACATTGTTCCTTTTTCCATGTTTCAACATCCTTAAGAAAATAATTGAAATTCATCATCCTGGGCTCAAACCAGTCGACCTGGTCATCCAATTTCTCATCCTCAGATAAAAGGTTTTGCACAGATTGATGCACCTTGGTAAATTCACCAACAGCTTGTTTAAATATGTCCACACATTCATTAACATGATCCACATTTCCATCTTCCACAAGCAAAGCCTTTGTTTCATTCAACCTTCTTGTGCACGCTCCAAGTTTCCCTCTGCGTGATGCCACAAGTGATTTTAAGAGATCCTCAGCCTCCACAGCAGTCTCAGGCTGCCAGCTCATTTTGAGTTGTTGGCTTTATTGATTTCCTTATAATATGATTGAGTCATTATTTTTACTTCACGACACGTCCTCACTTTAATTTCCGTGTATTTTAATCACACATATGCTTCCAAGATATTACTTTCAGTCATTAATAGCCGTGCGTAAAGTTGCGCGTAATAGCGCTTCCATTTGCCGTTTCATTCATTAGTTTGCAAGCACGTTCATTCATTCCTTTGTTTACTCACGGCAGCAGCCATGCGTCCGCATCAGCCTCCGCGTCCTCCAGCTCGCGCTGCATTCTTTGTCCAATAAAGGTTGTCCAATCTTTCGTCGGTCCGATGTAGAGTTTTTCGACAATGAAGTGGCTAATCCTTTGTCCTTTTAGCCAAACAGGTTAGGCGGCTGAGGCGCCGACACACATCACAATAAGCACGCACGGAGACGCTTATCCAGCTCTGATATTTATTAAACGTAATTCCGGTTGACTTTCCCCATCGTCAATACAAAATAAAACATCTTCACTTAATGCGATGGTTTCTAAATGTGTTTACAAATGTTTGAGTGCGGTCGAAAAACTATTCATACTCCGCCTCCTAACCATCCAAAAAACCCCATTCACAAAAATTAAATAGACACCTGGCCGTGGGAGGCGCAACACGACGTCATCATCCTAATACAAACAAAATAAGTGTCTCCAAGTTCCTTCAGAAATTCCAAACCTCAGAAATAATTTCTTTACAAATAAAAAATAAAATAATTAACTTAAAACAAGTTTACCTATTTTCAAATGATATCTACATTTTCAATATGGCTCCAACAGTATGTCAACGTGTTATATTTTCTTCAGCACTTTTCAGTCAGCCATGGAGGAATCTATCATGGTGCGTATGAGCAAACATAGTCAGTGTGGTGAATCACAAGGTTACTACTGTGCAGTCAATAATAAAAAAACAGTATCATATTAATGCAGTATTTTAATCTAATAATGTTCTGTCATGTAACAGGAACAAGCAGGAAGACCTCGATTTTATGAGAACCTACCAACCTCAAAACCAAGAAGTCAATCATCTCAGGATTCTGCTTCATGGACCGGTCGGTGCCAGCAAGTCCAGTTTCATCAACTCTGTGGACAGTGTTTTACAAGGCAGAATTATGGGTCGAGCCTTGACGGATGCATTATCTGGGAGCAGCTTCACCAGAAAGGTATGAATACCTGTTGATTGTTGTCATAATCTGATGCCACCATAGAGGAATTGAAAGAACTGGATCCCTGACTGAAAGATGGAGCCCATTGTGTAAAAGTTACTAAAAAGTGCATAAACCAAAAGGTTTTTTAGGTTCCTGTCTTACTTCTGTGTTGTTCTGACACTAAACATGCAGCTTAGTGTCACACATCCATGATCAATACACCAGACAAATCTGCATTTCTGTTCATTGGGGTTCAATTGCTGAATGAAATCAAGTAACTCTTGGTGTAAGAGTTGTCTATGTACCTGGGTTTTACTAAGATGATGCAATGTTTGTGCCCTCTGTTTTACAGTATAAAACTTACAAAATCCATAAAGGTCCAGACGACTTTTATTCTTTTGTGTTCAATGACATCATGGGCTTTGAGAAAGATACCAACACTGGTGTTCTTGAGGAAGATGTTGAACTGGCCCTGAGAGGACACGTGGAAGACGGTTACAAGGTAAAACTCTGACATCATTTAAAGGTGCCCTGTTTTCTTTCTGGATTCAGGGAATTGTGTGTAACTCTGAAGTTTAAACTGATGAAATGAATGCATTTCTCTCCTCTTTCTCTTACTGCTGCAGTAAGCACTTTTCTTCTCTCCTGTCTTTGCATTGCTGCATTTCTGATGCAGTACTGCCACCTAGAGACACTACGCCACACTGTTGAGAAACTATTATTACAAGTCAGAAACTCTGCAGGGAACCTTTTTGTTAATTATACTTTTTTACAATTTTGCATTAAACTATTTTTTCCTTAAAAAATGCATGACATGGGTGGTCCGTAGCGTAGTGGTTTACACAGGCGCCCCATGTATAGAGGCTACAGTCCTCGCTGCGGTGGAGCCGGGTTCGAATCCGGCCTGAGCTCCCTTTACCGCATGTCCTCCCCTCTGTCACCCCCTTTCTATCTGTCTCTCACTTTCAATAAAGCATGTAAAAATGCCAAAAAAAATAATCTTAAAAAAAATAAAAAATGCATGACATTATTTATAAAAAAAAACAAAACAACAAAAAAACAAAGCATAATTCTGTATTTCCATTTCCTTCTAGTTCTGTCCCAGCCAGAAACTGACAGAGGGTGATGAAGGTTACAGGTCATCTCCCACTCTGGACGACAAAGTTCACGTTCTGGTCTGTGTGCTTCCTGTCGGCTCAGTATCTTTATTAAGTAAAGAAGTTGTGAAGAAGATGAGAGAAGTCAGACTTGCAACCAGAGACATGGGTATGAGCAGACATCACAGTGGTTATTACTCTGTGTGGAATAATGATGTCATATTGGCCTTCATGAGCTCCAAAATAAATTAATTAATTAAAATACTGATTAGGTTTCTGTCTTGACAGGAATTCCCCAACTGGCTATTCTCACCAAAGTGGATGAAGCCTGTCCTGAAAGCAACAAAAATATAAAGGATGTCTATAAGAGCAAGTACCTGAAGAAACAGGTAGGTTTCTATTGGTGATATTTTTAGAAGCATTTTTAGAATTATGCCGAAATTCAAGTCCCAATTTCAATTTTCTGTTTTTATGCACAAAAATCCTCTCTGATCAACTGAAAATGCTTTTACCTTAAAACTCAGGTCGACAAATTCCACATGTTGTTGGGTCTTCCTCAGAACTGCATCTTCCTCGTGAAGAACTACGGTACAGATGCCATCATGAATGATGACAATGATGCGCTGATACTGAACGCACTGAGACAGATGATCACATTTGGAGAAGACTTCCTCAATGACCTGTAGACCTGCGTACTGCTGAAGAATACTTTGTACGATCAAAGCATGATAAAAAATGTGCTTCTTTAAGAAACCCTTTAATATTAATTTTCAGGGTACTTTTTTTAAATCATTATTTTCTTTTCCAATCATGTTACACATATATTGTAACATTAATTAAAATAGTATGAGGTATAGCAGCATTTCATGATTTCAGCTTTTATTAAGAAAGCAAACACTTTCGCTTTGTTGCTACACAGATTTTACGTTGCAAAACCAAGTGACCTTTACTACCAGCCTTCTGATGGGTTTCTAGTCGATGGTTACATTATACAACAAGTCTGTCATACAACGCATAGATTGTTTGTTCCAACTCTATCCATCTCACTTTTGGGGCTCCACTGAAAATATAATTATGGATGTCACTTCTGGTGAGTGAGCAGTTGGTGATGTTGTGGACTAAAAATGCAACAGCATTCTGATTCAACCCACAAAATGGCAGGTGACCTCCATTTTTAGTTTCCTGAAGGAACTTCTCTCCCAGAAGCTTGGTGTTTACGACACCTACAGGCCAACCTCATTGGTCAAGGGACCTTTGACACCGAAGCTGGTCCACTGGTAAAACAGATCAGAGACCTCTGATCATTCTCTTTCTCCACTGCTTGTTGAAGCAGCAACACCTCCATCCAGGAGGGGACCCTGGACTCACCAGCCCCCCACCTTCTCCCTCTACCCCCCGCAGAGATCCTCTGCATCTGAGGGTGAGACCATAATGAATCCTGAACCAACTGCAATTCTGACCTTCCCTGCTCACCAAAGTTGCATTCATGAAAGCAAAGTTCATTGCAACTGCCAGAGAAAGCTTCACCTCAACAACAAGGACGAACCAGTAACTTAATTTGCAAGACGGCAAATTATTGAAACTCAACGTGAAATCAAACTTCCTTCCACGTCCTCCATCGAAAAGGTTTTCCCCCTTTTACAACTGGACTGTGAGTAATGTAACTGGGCTTAGATAAGCAATCAGCAATGACTTTAAGTACAAAGGATTTGACCTGTAATTAATGATTTGGTTTATATGTGTGTTATAAGTATATTTGTGTACCTACATCATTCGAAGTTTTATGTTAATCTTGCTTTATACAGTCACTTATATGCAACTAACTTTACTAACCTTTGATGTGCTTACACACGGATTTACACTTAATATACTTGAAATTTGCTGTAACAAAGACAGTTTTGTAACAGGTCACACTGCCACACATTGCTTCTGTTTCGTGACCCTTTGTGTGATGAACTTCACACACACACACACACACACACACACACACACACACACACACACACACACACACACCTTCCCCTCTCTTTTGTAAGCCTACACTAGCTTATACCCTTTGATAACAAATGCCGTCTATTTAATGTTGTACACTGAAAGATATGCCATCCTCTTCTGTGACAAGAATTCACGATTCCTTCAACCACTACTAAATATTAATATGGCAATTTTATTATAATTATATTCATAATTGATAATCAGTGTTCCAAAGTTATATAGTTTAGTAACTTTATGAGACTGATTTAGGTGAATTGGCTATATTTTTCTCTGTTTTACAGATGGTGCCCCAACGAGCTATGACTTAGAGCAAATCAAGTCATATCATTTCTTAGAATTAAAAATGATTTATGATAATTATTAATAATTCTGATAGCCATCTTACCACACTTTTGAACTGTGAGATCCACACAAGTGTTGCTCAGTTCATCCATATTTGATATCCTTATGGGAGGGATAGCATTTATGGTAACGCCCTTTTACATATTTGACGCCCTGTGCAAGGTCATCATTTATTCATAAAAGAAGCATCCTTAATTCCCAAAAGTGATTCAAAACTATTAGGATAAAGCAAAAGCAAGCTGTCCCATTACATTGTTAAATAAACTAGTAAATCTATAAACATTGTATTTGTACAGTTTTCAATTGAATATATGTCACAAAGGATTCACAAATTATTACATCCTTTTTTTATTAAAGTTTTAGACAGCGTCCCATATTTGTTTGGATTCAGGGTTGTATAACAGACAGGAGCATTTTCTAAATTAGCAACCCTACCTTCAGGAGATTAAGACATCCTTGTGCCTTAATGTAACAGCAGCAGATTTAAACACATGCTTAATGTTGATTTGTAATGTTGTGTTTGGTTGATTCAGGCAATAAAGCTACTTGGTTAAAATTAGGAAAAGATAATGGTTTGAGTTAAAATAAGTATGTTGATTATGTTTACTTCCATTCGTAGGTAGTCACGCTCTGACATATGTAACATAGAACATAGGCATGGTTGTTATTGTTTTAGTTTTCTTTCTTTCTTTTAAAGTATTCTTTATCATTTAAGGCTTCATTACCAGAAGCATTTTTCAGTGAAAAAAAAAATCTTCTCTGCGAAGCTGTAGCAGTTTCTTCTGGAGAACCACTCCAAGTTAAAGCTACATTTTTTAACGGTTTGGTTTATGGCACAGAGTTGTTTCTTCTCAAGTTTTTATTCAAAAGGCAAACTTTAAAATGTGTCCTGTAGAAGATAATTAACATTGTTCATGATGACCATAGTTACATAGGTCTTTTTTGGAAAAAATGAAAAAAAAGAAGTAATATCTGCCAATTACAAATAAATTATGACGACAGTGTCATATTGCAATGAGGCAACAGGAAATCAGCCCCAAATGACAAAATTGTGCCACTTCTGTCTCACCACATTTGAAACACAACTTTGAGACTATCGTATCAAGCCACTGACCTTCAACTCTGAAGCAATAGGAGCAGCAACTGATTTGTTTAGGTCATGCATTAACCCTTTGGAGTTTGAGGCTATTTTGTTGGTTTTTGACTCCTTTTCATTCTGCCTGTATGAACCACTTAAAAAGTGTTCACCTTGTCATGTTGGTGTTGTTCTCTGCACAACCTCACCAACTGACCTGATTATTATTTTTTCATTTTGATTTACTGGATCAACATTTTTGGCACGAAAAAACACAAAAATATACCAAAATCACACACAAAATTACAAAAACGCACATAACCACTTTTTTTTTTTTTTTTTTTTTTTTTTACAAAAAAACCCACATAAAAACCCACAAAAACACACCGAAAACCCATACTTTTAAAAAAATAAAAACCACCCAAACCACATTAATTACATAAAACACACACAAAAATTATAGATCCACACCTAAAAACACACAAAAACGGACAAAAATCACACAAAAAACATCAAAGACAAAATATTGCATTAAAAATGGTGAATTTTGCTGAATGGTGAATCGCAAACTGCAAAATCTGAAAAACCTGCAAAGACTTACACTTGGTCGAGGTGTTTTTTACCTTTGCTGAAAAAGGGTTGATGCACTAAATTGGAATTGGAAATTTCTAAAAAAGCTGACAGCAGGGCTCCATGCTGCTTCGTTTTTACTCAAGAGGAATTCTATTTATTTCTAAGTCCATCCAGTACATCTAAAACCACAATTTTCTTTTTCCACCTGCTGGTGACTTTCTCATATGACCTTTCATCATGCAGCTTTTTATAACTATACTGTGTTTCCGTTGCATTGCTCAGCTGCTTCACTTGCATGAAACAGTCTGTTACCTTTATTCATTACATCCTAGTTGAGTTCTTTATTGTGGTCAAAATATATCTTATCACCTACTGTTTTACTGTGATGAATAAAGTATGAATGAGCTTTCCAAAGCCTGAATGGACGACAGATCTTTTCTGTTCCTTAAATATGAATTATAATGATGCATGTGAGGAGGCATCAGACTGTGGAGTGACTTCATTGTCTTTCAGTGCTTGTCACTTTGTAATTGTTTGTGTTTTTTATTTGTTTGATAAAAGGCCATTTGCTTAATGTTTTGTTTTATTACTAGAGGATGCTGTATCATGGCCCAACACACCGTCACTCTCTGTTCATAGGCAGCGGAGTGAAGATTATGAAGTAAACAGGAAACCTTATGTGGTCTGTATTCAGTCGCACATCTTGGTGTGGGAGGGTCGGATGAAAAGAATAAAAATTTGACATGAAGTCACATGATTTGCTGTAAATCTGAAACGAATATAGCCCTCTGCCCAGATCTACTGACGAGAAGGTGAGACTGTTTATTTTGTCTACCAACGAAGTCAATCCTCCTCTTGCTATCATCGTTTTTGTATACAACATTGTTAACATCTGAGAGGGTTGCAAAAGGGCATCAGACAATTCGTGTTTACTTAGTTGGATTCATCGGTCTCTGACATTATAGCCATGTTTAATGCACTGTAGAACTGAGGCTTTTCTTCTTTTACATCTTTACTGAACTAAAAAGTAAAAATTGTCCTGAATTTTATTTACTGGTAGTGGTTGTTGAGCTGCATTTAGAATGACTGAGATTTTGTCAAAGGAACAGGACCGAGGTGTAAGATTTGGTGCCCAATATTGGAGTACATTGAAAAGTGGGCTCAATAGGTGAGTGGTGATGTGATGTTTGAGTGTTTAATTTGTATTGAAAAAGCTTTAAATTAAGTTACGAAATATATAAATTCTTCAGATTGTATAATTTCATGCACACTTACATGTAAATGTCTTACTTTACAGCTATGGGAAAAGGCCAGTCAAAACCTTGTAAGATGTTCCAAATGTTGCAAAAGTTGTAATTTTACTAATCACTGCCTTCATGGATAATAATACATGATGTTGAAGTTTTAAAATATAGCTTTGACTAACTGTATGTCAACATGTGTTATATGTTCTTCAGCACTTTTAGATCAGCCATGGAGGAATCTACCAGAGTGAGTATGAGCACACATGAAGTCAGTGTGGTGAATCACAAGGTTCCTACTGTGCAGTCATTAATACAATACAGTATATTAATGTAGTATTTTGATCTTATATTATTCTGTCATGTTACAGGGACAATCAGGAAGACCTCACTTTTGTGAAAGACTACGAACCGCGAAACCAAGGAGCCAATCATCTCAGGATTCTGCTTCATGGACCAGTCGGTGCCGGCAAGTCCAGTTTCATCAACTCTGTGGACTGTGCCTTACAAGGCAGAATTGCCGGTCGAGCTCCAACAGATGCAACAACTTCGACCAGCTTCACTAAAAAGGTGTGAATACCTGTTCATCATTTGTCATAGAAAGAAAATTCCAGAAATCTTTAATTTCTTAATGAACTGCATGAAGTTTAAAACTTAACCTCCTTAAACCTTAATTAAAATGGTTAACCCTCCTGTACTCTTGGGCTCCTTTTTGATCCCAAATCATTTTCAACATACGATTAATAAAGGTTAACTTTAGAATTGCTTGAAATTTTCAGCATATGTGCCCCTCTGCATCCTTTATATATGATAGAAATGTCAACTTTCTTCATACATTTTTACGTGTTTTATACATTTTTATAGCACCTGTGCTATAAAACGTGCACGTCAAGACCAACACATTGATATATCATTTTCATATATTTAGGGCCACGGGGCAATCACACCGAGCACTATTGTTATACTGTGGATCTTTTCACAAATTATACATCAAGCATTAGCGAAAAAGAACAATAATTGGAGATTTTTAAACGTCTACTTCTCCGGCATAATTTCACCTAGAGACTCCATTTAAACTTTAAACAGTAGACACAAGTCTTGTGTATCGGTGTATTAATCCACGTTTCGATAGGTCATATAGTTTTTTATCAATCCCTGTTCAATGACCATGATCATATTTGGAGAAATTCTGAGATTATAATGGGTGTGTATTGCACGGAATGTTCGTGTCACAGTGTGTGACATCATCACCAGAGTGTAGAGGGAGAGAAAAAATTGTCAAAAATAAATTTGAAAACTGCGCTCCAGGCCGCAAATTCCACTCTACAGAAATAATTTATACATAGAAACGTAGTAAAATTAGTCTTCTCCCTCACAATCCTCTGGTAAAGCTGTCAGAGTTATAGTTTGGGCGTACGACGCACAGATGATCCACCAACACCACCAACAGCCTCATTGGCTCCCATATTAAAAACGCAGGAAGATTTCTGTAGAAAAGCATATTTAACAGTTTTTCAGATCGCTCTTACAAAGCTATTTCTTCATTTTTCTTCACAAAACACATATGTAGACGCTCAAAGTGAAGTCGGATCAAAGATAGGTATTATGGTTTTGCCAAAAATGCTTTCTGTTCGAGGACAGAAATTCCAGTCCGTCCACCTCTGGCTGCTGTCACTGTTCCAGAACATTCAGGTGGCAGTTAATTCTGTTGATTGCTCTGCTCTGATTGCCTTTGATCTTTGCTGTGATTACAGTTACAGATACACGCACACACACATGCGCATAAGTGCGCACATTCCTCCAGATACACATGCTTCACACACACACACACACACACACACACACACACACACACACACACACACACACACACACACACACACATAACTTTATGTGATTTTCGTTACACGCACACACACAAATGCGCGCGTAAGCTCGCACACTCCTCCAGATACACGTTTTACACACACACACATTATGAGGTTAAAGGTCATAGGTTGCTGTATAAATAAATACTTGTAAAGGAATGCTTGTTGTAGGTGTGCTCCTTGTATATTATATAGTATCATAACATTACTAGTATTAATTGTTTGAAATCTCTGAAGAATCTCATCATAGTGTACACACCGGCAGTAGCCCCCGTGGCCCTTTCACTATTTACCAAGAGGAAATTTTCTAGTTTTCATTATTATTGGTCAGTTTTAATAAAATATACAAAATTAGGGCCTCATTTTCAAGTTTGACTGTGTGCATGCATGTTTGCTTGTGAGTGTGTGTTTGTTATGTACCTGTGAGTGTGTGTTTGTCTGAGTGTGTGTGTGTGTGTGTGTCTATGACTCTGTGTGCCTGTGTGTGTGTGTGTGTTTGTGAGTGTGTGCATGTGTCTATATGCATAATGGAAAATATGTGAAAATATACGTTTTGATCTCAACCTCTTGCGCATATTGTCCAATACACACACAGAGTCATAGACACACACACACACACACACACACACACACACACACTCAGACAAACACACACTCACAGGTACATATCTTCTCACAAGGATGCACAAACACACACTCACAAGCACACATGCATGCACACATTGTCAAACTTGAAAATGAGGCCCTAATTTTGTATATTTTACTAAAACTGACCAATAATAATGAAAAAAATATGAAAACTATATATCAATGTGTAGGTCTTGAGGTCCCGCAAAAGATAAATAAAAAAAGTTGTTAATTTTTTTTCTACATGTCCTAAAACCAGTCTGATGTCATGCAGTCCTTTTTGACCACAGGTGTGATTTAAAAATTTTTTTTTGCTGTTATCTAAAAATGAACAATGTTTTCAAAACACAAGTTTCACTAAAAGTTGACATAACCTATTCTGTGCATTCCCATCAAGAATTTTTTTTCCCACTATTACTATTGAAGAAAATATTAAGGTTTATAAACCAGTCTAATGTCATGGGGTCCTTTTTGACCCCTGAGGAGCATGGGTGTTTTAAGAGTACACAAGGGTTAAAATAGCAGAATGGATTGAATATCACATTTATGCAGTTTCTATGATAATCTACAGTTAAACAAATCTGCATTATGAGTATCTAATAACATTATACTCAACTCAAGTAAGTAAGTAAACTGTCTGAACTGTATTTTATTTTTATTTTTTTCAAATTAACATTAAACTCTGGCTTAAAGTGTAGCTAGGTAATAGATTAAAGGGTTTAATCTGATACCACCATGGATGAATTGTAAGAACTGAATGATGGGGCCCATTGTGTAAAAGTTGCTACAGGTTGCATAAACCAAAAGGTTTTTTCGGTTCCTGTCTTACTTCTGTGTTGTTCTGACACTAAACATGCAGCTTAGTGTCACACATCCATGATCAATACACCGGACAAATCTCAGGGTTCCAAATTAACAGAAATGAAAATTAAGTGATTGTAGATATTTGTGTTTTAAGAATTGCCTGTCTGGGATTTACCAAGATGATGTAAGTAACTGTGCCCTCTGTTTTACAGTACAAAACTTACAAAATCCTTAAAGGTCAAGACGACTTTTATTCTTTCATTTTCAATGACACCATGGGCTTTGAGAAAGAAACCAACACTGGTGTTCTTGAGGAAGACGTCAAACTGGTTCTGGAAGGACATGTGGAAGACGGTTACAAGGTAAAACTCTGACATCATTTGAAGGTGCCCTGTTTGGGTTCTGGATTCAGGGTGTTGTGTGTAACTCTGAAGTTTAAACTGATGAAATGAATGCATTTCCCTCCTCTTTCTCTTACTGCTGCAGTAAGCAGTTTTCTTCTCTCCTGTCTTTGCTTTGCTGCATTTCTGATGCAGTACTGCCACCTAGAGACACTACGCCACACTGTTGAGAAACTATTATTAGGGACCGAGCACCGAGGTGCGAGGACCCGAGGACCCTATTGTAATTGGTCTGTCTATTATTATAATGGCAAATGAATCGCCTTTTTGAGGCCTTTATCATATTCAAAAACTCACCAAACTCGCACCAAAATTCAATCGTGTCGAAAATTTACGTATTTCATTGGTTTCAGAAATGGGCGTGGCAAAATCACCTACCAGCACTCCCTAGAATTCAGCCCCTCACACAGGTTTGTCGTAGAGACGCGAGATTTGGTACATGCATGTATCATGGGAAGACGCACCAAAAAGTCTCAAGAAGCCATACCCTAAAATGTACAGGAAGTCGGCCATCTTGGATCAAATATGGAATTTTCGCCATTTCCACGCCGCATACTTTTAACAAACTCCTCCTACAGATTTCTTCTGATTGACTTCAAATTTGGTCAGTACCATCACAAGGCCTTTGGGATCAAAAGTTATCAAAAACTTTTCTCACCGTCACACTATGTGGGCGTGACATGGCGGCAAAAAATGGCATCCCGCCATACAACACGAGACTGTATAACTTGACCATACATTCTCCAATCTGTCCCAAATGTCACACACGTGATTAGGGTCCAGCCCTGAACACACCTACATATCAATATTGACACACAGTCATAGCGCCCCCTGCTGGCTACAGGAAGTAACATGTTTTACACCTAGCACAAGCAGTAGGTTTCACGTAGAGACACGAAATTTGGTACATATATGAATCATGTGGAAACGCACCAAAAAGTCTCAAGAACCCATACCCTAAACTGTACAGGAAGTCAGCCATTTTCAATCGAAGATGGCCTTTCCTGCAGTTTTTTGCCATTTCCACGTCGCATACTTTAATTATTATTATTATAAGTCAGAAACTCTGAAGGGAACATAGTTATCTATTTTTCTTTTTTGCAAATTTTGCATTAAACTAATTTTCCATTAGAAATACATGGCATTGTTTATTGAAATATATATATTGTCTATATTTCCATTGCTTTGTAGTTCTCTCCCAGCCAGAAACTGATGGAGGGTGATAAAGGTTACAGGTCAGCTCCCACTCTGGACGACAAAGTTCACGTTCTGGTTTGTGTGCTTCCTGCCGACAAAGTATCTTTAACAAGTGATGAAGTTGTGAAGAAGATGAGAGAAGTCAGAATCACAGCCAGTGACATGGGTATGAGCAGACATCACAGTGGTTATTACTCTGTGAGGAATAATGATGTCATATTGGCCTTTATGAGCTCCAAAATAAATAAATAACTTAAAATACTGATTAGGTTTCTGTCTTGACAGGAATTCCCCAACTGGCTATTCTCACCAAAGTGGATGAAGCCTGTCCTGAAACGAAGGAAGATATAAAGGATGTCTATAGGAGCAAGTACCTGAAGGAACAGGTAGGTTTCTATTGGTGATATTTTTAGAAGCATTTTTAGAATTATGTCGGAATTCAAGTCCCAATTTCAATTTTCTGTTTTTATGCACAAAAATCCTCTCTGATCAACTGAAAATGCTTTTACTTTAAAACTCAGGTCGACAAATTCAGCAAGTTGCTGGGTCTTCCTCAGGACTGCATCTTCCTCGTGAAGAACTACGGTACAGATCCCATCATGAATGATGACAATGATGTGGTGATACTGAACGCACTGAGACAGATGATCACATTTGGAGACGACTTCCTCAACAATCCGTAGATCTGCATTCTGCTGAAGAAGACTTTGTACAATCAAAGCTTGAAAACACAATAGCTTCCTTAAATAACTAAAGATAATAATAATAACAAATGGTATCTGGTATAGCACCATTTCATCATGTCCGGCTATATTACAATATATAAATATCCTTCTCATCACAAAGTCTTTGTGATTAAAAAAAAAAAAAAAATCTATGACCAAATCAACCAAAAAAAAAAATCAGCAAGGACATTAAGTACAAAGGATTTGACCTGTAATTAATGATTTGGTTTAAATGTGTGTTTTTAAGTATATTTGTTGTGATATTCATGTAGCTACATCATTTGAAGTTGTATGTTAATCTTGCTTTATACAGTCAGTCTTATATGCAAACTAACTTAACTAAGCTTCACCACCCCCCCAGCACCCCACCACACCAACACACACACACACACACACACACACCTTTCCTCTCTTTTGTAAGCCTACACTAGATTAGACTCTTTGTTTAACTCTATTTTTTATAAAGGTGTGCTTTTATTTGCTTTGCTTGATATTTTGAATAAATACCTTTTCATTGCAAATGCTGTCTTTTTGATGTTGTACACTATGAACAATATTCCATCCTCTTCTGTGTCAAGAATTCATGATTCGTTCAACCAACCAATCTAAATATGGTAATTTGATTATAATTATATTGATAATAATTAGTTTAGTAACTTTATGAGACTGATTTAGGTGAATTGGCCATATCTTTCTCTGTTTTACAGATGGTGCCCCTCAACGAGCTGACTTAGAGCAAATCAAGTCATATCATTTATTATAATTAATAATTATTTATGATAATTATTAATAATTCTGATAGCCATCTAACCACACTTTTGAACCGTGAGATCCACACAAATGTTGCTCTGGTTCATCCTTACATATTTGTTATCTTTATTGGAGGGATAGCATTTATGATAACGCCCTTTTATTTACATATTTGACGCCCTGTGCAAGGTCATCATTTATTCATAAAAGAGGTATCGTTAATTCCCAACACACCCCTACCTATTTATTAATACTTCAATACTTCAATTTAGGCAATAAAGCTTCTTGGTTAAAATTAAGTAAGTATGTTGATTATGTTACTATCATATACTATCATAGATACTATCACATACTACTATATGTTACTATGTTATTATCACACTGCTCAGCCTCCCCGGGAGGGGTGCTGGAAAGGAGGCTCCAGGGTGCTGGAAAGGAGGCTCCGGCCGATTGTCGAACCTCAGATTCAGGAGGAACAATGCGGCTTCCGTCCTGGCCATGGAACAACGGACCAGCTCTTTACCCTCCCAGACTTCTGGAGGGGTCATGGGGGTTTGCTCATCCAGTCTACATGTGTTTTGTGGATTTGGAGAAGGCTTATGACCGTGTCCCTCGGGGAGTCTTGTGGGGGTTACTGTGGGAATATGGGGTACCGGGCTTGTTGCTACGAGCTATCCAGTCCCTATATAACCAAAGTGAGAGCTGTGTCCGCATACTCGGCACAACGTCAAACATGTGACCTTAGAATTGCATCTCTGCTTTTTGCAGATGATGTGGTTCTTTTGGCTTCATCAAACCGGGATGTCCAGCAGGTTTGCAGCTGAGTGCGAAGCGGTTGGGATGAGAGTCAGCACCTTCAAGTCTGAGGCCATGGTTCTCTGCCAGAAAACGGTGGACTGCCCCCTCTGGGTGGAGAGAGGTACTGCCTCAGGAGAAGGAGTTCAAGTATCTGGGGGTCTTGTTCAGCAGTGAGGGTAGAACGGAGCGTGAGATAGAGGCGGTTTGGTGCAGCGTCAGCAGTGATGTGGTCGTTGTACCGGACCGTTGTGGTGAAGAAGGAGCTGAGCCTGAAGGCAAAGCTCTCGATTTACCGCTCCATCTACGTTCCAACCCTCACCTATCGTCATGAGCTTTGGGTAGTGACCGAAAGAACGAGATCACGGATACAAGCGGCTGAAATGAGCTTCCTCCGTAGGGTGGCTGGGCTCAGCCTTAGAGATAGGGGGAGGAGCTCAGACATCCGGAGGGAGCTCGGAGTAGAGCCGCTGCTCCTTCTCCTCTAAAGGAGCCAGCTGAGGAGGTTTGGGCATCTGGTAAGGATCCTCCTGGGAGCCTCCCGTTAGAGGAGTTCCAGGTCCAACTGGTAGGAGGCCCAGAACACGGTGGAGGGATTATATCTCTCTCCTGGCCTGGGAACGCCTCGGGGTCCAGGAGGAGCTGGACGTTGTGTTGAAACTCGCACTTCTCAGCCTTGACGAAGAAAGAGTTCTCCAGAAGTTGCTGCAGGACAGACTGCATGTGGTGAACGTGTTCTTCATGGACTTTGGAGAAGATAAGGATATAGCCTTGGTCTTGCTGAACACCTCCTTGAAGTTGTGGTACTCAAGCGGGACCCCTGCCAGACCCGGGCGATGCTGGTAGAAGGCAGGTGCCATGTTGCAGTGGCTTCAGACAGATCTGGTGGCACAATGTGCTTGTCCAATCTATATGAGGATTATGACGACTAAACCAGGGAAAGCCCAGGATGAACGGGATGCGTGGTGACTGCATGATGTGATATTGGATGGTTTCATGGTGGTTCCCAGAGCCATTCAATTATACGGCAGAACAGCATTTCTTTTGATGGAAAAACTTTTTATTTTTGCAGTAAAATATGGAATAAAATGGCAATCTTAAAAGGGAAAACAACAGTGCCATTAACCTTTTTATCGTAATATTTAAAAAATGTGCACCGTTTTTATTACGGTAAAGTTCTGGCAACCACAGCTGCCGTTTCTTTTACCTAAAAAAAACAGGTTTTTTTTTTACAGTGTACATTATATAAACTATGGAAATTTGGTTCATATAGCAAAAGTGATGGCAACACAGTTAGCCGAGTTATTGTGCAATCCATGGTGATCCTCAGCGCACATCTCTTCTCACGATTTGAACAGTAATCCAGAGATGGACACACTTCTCAGAGGCCAACATTTACATATTAAACATACTTTTTAAAATTGGTCTTTTTTAATATTAATATTATTTTTAATATTATTATATTTTTTGAGACAGTGAATTTTAGGTCTTCATTAAATGTAAGCCATAATCATTATAATTGGAATAAATCAAATAGATTAAGACATGAAATGTTTAATTCTGTGTGTAATGGATCTATATAATGTGTTATTTCCACATTTTGAATTGAATTACTGACATAAATAAACTTTTCTATGATATTCCGATATCACCGAGATGCACCTGTAGTGCAAATCACTGGATAAATATTTATTATTTTTGTCTTTCCATGATGACAGGTGAGGTACGGCCTCTCCTGCCTCCCCTGACCGCATGTCACTGATTTATTTCTACATATGTAATTTTTCGTCCCTCATAAATATGGCAATATTAATATAAAAACATAATGAAACTAAGTAAAATCTCTCTCTCTCTCTCTCTGTATATATATATGGCATGTCGTTCAGGAAATTACATATAATTTATGTATATTGAAACCTGAGAATATATTTAAAGTCTGAGAATGTATACTGACCTTCAATTTATATTCACAGATTTTGAGAATACATACATACATACATACATACATACATATATATATATATATATATATATATATATATATATATATATATACATACATATCAAGGAAATCAAAAACAGAGGAGAGAGATATTATATATATATGTATGTGTGTGTGTGTATATATACACATTATATATATGCATATATGTATATATATGTATATATTATGTGTGTATGCATATGTATACACATACATACATACATATACATACATACATACATGTACATACATACATGAAAGGAGCGAGTCAGAGAATAAGCCCCTCCTCCTGCAGAGAGAGAGAGAGAGAGAGAGAGAGAGAGAGAGAGAGAGAGAGAGAGAGAGGCCTGGCCGGTTGAGACCAGAGACAGACCGAGACCCTCTCCGTGTTGCCGTCGATCAGTCATCTCTCTCTGGGGGTCTCCGCTCAGATCCTGCTCGCGTTTCTGGATCCTCGGTAAGTGAACGTACCGACTGATTTACACGATTTATGCAGAAGCGCGTCTGCAGCAGAGACGGACCTCCGTCATCTTCTGACTCTGCTTCATGTCGGAGCGTGTTTGTGTTGTCGGACCGTCAACAAACACCAGGATGCATTCTGCACATTCATTATCAATAAAGCAGTAGAGAGGCTTCGGTCTTCACCTAACAACACATAGTCATATTTACAGCAGCATACTAACCTGCAGCCTGTCATCCTAGTAACTGGATCCATAACTGCAATATTTCATAACATCTAGTGTGTGAGCCAGCCAGATCTAGTCGGAACCAGATATTTAAGAAGACTTGAAACGCGAAAAAAACGCGTAAACAAACAACACCCTTCAAAATAAGTTTGAAATGTATTAATAATTTGAAAGCACACTTTCTAAATACCCTACATGTGTTTATGTGAGTTAAAGGGGCATGCCTCTCTTATTACTGTTGCAAGAGAAGAGGAGCAGAAGGATCCTGGTCTTTGGATCCGGATCAGTAACATTACTCCTCACAACGAGGCTCCATTATATTTAGCCTGGAGAGATTTTAAATTGGTTATAGGCTTAGTTGTGACTCAACATTAAAGTAATAACCACAATACAATAAATGTGTTATGAAAAATAACTGTTTATACTTCATCACTACATGATATACCTTTTTTTCAAAGTAACTATTGTAGGGCTGCTGCAACTAACAATTATTTTCATTATCGATTAATCTGTCGATTATTTAAACGATTAATGGATTAGTTGTTTGGTCAATAAAATGTATAAAAATATCAATGAGTGTTTCCCAAACCACAAGATGACGTCCTCAAATCTCTTGTTTTGTCCACAAACCAAAGAGATATTCAGTTTATTGTCATAAAGGAACAAAGAAACCAGAAATATTCACATTGAAGAAGCTGAAATCAGAGAATTTTGGGCTTATTGTCTTTAAAAAACTGCTCAGACTAATTATTGGATTATCAAAATAGTTGACGATTAATTTAATAATCGATTATTGTTCGATTAATCGAATAATTGTTGCAGCTCTAAACTATTGTTCTTTTCTTTTTTTTTTTAGTGCCCTGTGCAGCTTTTTATTGTTGAAGGTCTCTGGACCCACACTGGAAAGCAGACATCTACAAGTAAGGGTAATAATTTAATATTGATTTAATTTCACTTACAAGACAAGAAGCTTTTGCATATTTAGTATTCAAACTACCATTTATTTCAAATGTGTACACTACAGGCCAAAAGTTTGGAAGCAAGATTAAATTTGTACAAAAAAAAGGTCCCCTTTGCTAAACTTTGCTACAAAATAAACCTGATTATTGTATAAAGAGTCTCTTATTAGAACACATGTTGACTCTAATTATCAGCTCTTTGGGTTTTTATTGCTTAGACTTTGTGTTTCCTTCTTTCCTTAATGTATAAATCTGAACTCTTGTTTCTTTTGTCAGAGATATGAACACAGTTGAGATTTATTGGCATTTTTGGATCCAAACTCTCAAAAGACAAAGAGATAAAGTGAATAATGCAAACTGTGATTTGTGCACGAGAAGAGCAATGGAAGTGAGGAAACCAAGCAAATGACAGAAGGCCTTTTTCAATTCTCATCCTCATTGAATATTTACAACACATGTCCATGAAAATGGGAGGCGAACATGCTTTGTTTCATGTACTTATCATAACAATAATTTGAAAATCTGCAGTCCAGTTGTACCTTTTTGAATTACACACACACACACACACACACACACACATATATATATATATATATATCTCGGATGCCGAACGTTCATGTCGTGTTCATTGGCTGTAGTTTATTGTATTCTAGTGCAGGTTTAAGACTCAGTGATGTGATGGAAAGCAACAGTCAGCCTTTGTTCTTTGCTAGATTATTTGTTGTGTCTTGGCTTTGGATATCTGTGTGTGTGTGTGTGTGTGTCTGTGTGTGTGTGTCTCTGTGTGTATATTTGTTACGGCTGTCAAAATTAACATGATTAACGCACGCTTATTCTGTGACTATGACCCCGTAGTTTCAGTATTGAGCTGCTTTAAACAGGATGTTTAGTTAATCTTGACACATGTTGAGTTGGACACTGCATGGTGTTCGTATTACTGAGTCATGTAGGGCTGGGCGATATATCCATATAAAAGATAGATATATTTTTAAATCCAATCCACTTTATTTATATAGCACAGTTTTAGCAAACACAAGGTTTCCAAAGTGCTGCACAACAATAAATAGATAACACAATACAAAGAGATGAAGTAAACAATAGAACAGTAAAATACAATAAGATAAAATAAATTAAAAATAGGATAAAATAAAATACATAGGTACATTTAGAACAGATACAAAATGTGTAATTAATTTGTGATTAATCGTGAGTTAATTATGGACAATCAATAATATTTTAATCTATTGACAGCCCTAATATACTGTATATATTTATACGCTCACTGGCCACTTTAATTAACCTTGCGAGTAAATTGGACCCCCCTTTTGCCTTCAGAACTGCCTTAATTCTTCATGGTGCTGGAAACATTCCTCAGAGATTTCGGTCCGTATTGATACAGTCGCTGCAGTTTTGTTGGCAGCACAACCATGATGCAAATCTCCTCTTCCACCATATCCCAAAGATGTTTGATTGGATTGAGATCTGGTGACTGTGGAGGCCAATAGAGTATAGTGATCTTTGTCATGTCACCACAGGTTAAAAACTGTGTTTTTTTTGTTCCCGGCTGAGAAAATTGTGTGGAATGATTATGTTTTAAAAGCACTTTCAGGTTCGTTGTATTGCCAGTTTTGCTTTGCCACTGTTCTCATGCTGACTGGTTGACGTTACTTTGTTGACGTAACTTGGTTCTCCTCGCTCAGAGCAGGCTGATTGAAATGAGATGGAAAGAAGCAGGGTGAAAATGTTGATGGCTTATGTAAACAAACGCATGTAAACGACAATATATTGAATTAGGGCTGCACGATTATGGCCAAAATGATAATCACGATTATTTTCATCAATATTGTAATCACGATTATTCATCATGTTTGGGAAAACTTCTGTATTTTTATTGCACTACTTTTAAACAAACAATAGGAACAGTTTTTAGTGTCTGGTGCTTGTTGTAAACAAACAGAGATCGCTAAGTGAACAGCTCCTGCAGCAGCAGCACATACACACTGTACTGCTACAGAGCTAACTGTTAGCCTGTTAGCACATACACACCGTACTGCTACAGAGCTAACTGTTAGCCTGTTAGCACATACACACTGTAGTGCTACAGAGCTAACTGTTAGCACATACACACTGTACTGCTATAGAGCTAACTGTTAGCCTGTTAGCAATTTGCAGACTCCGGCTCTGCAGCTGGGAGAGACTGCTGCAGGAGGACTGTGCTGCTTCGACTCCTTCGTAACGAGCCCCATAATATACATATATATATATATATATATATATATGTATATATATATATATATATATTTATAGCCTACCTGGCTACTAAAATGAAGAAAAGCGTCGTTAGGTTTATGAGTGTGTGTTAAGCTTTACAGACTTTGTCTACAGGCTCTGTCCTTCTTTGCTTTAAAGTTTTTATTTCTCCCCCATGAACTTTTACTCCTTTCTAGCTGATGTTGAGCCAGAGCGACCTGACCTCAGCTCAGCTTTGAAAATCAGGCTAATGTTGGTGCTACACCGAGTGACTAGTTAACGACAATAAAGACTACCTAAGACACTCAAAATGATCAAAAACACTTGAGCGCTGAATAATGTGAACAATACAGTGTTTTCTCTAGGATTTCTTTCAGCAGTGTTTATTTTTTATTTTATTTATATATTTTTTTGTTTCAGGGTAAATGTATATTGTAATTGTTTGTAATTTTATTCTGTTTTGTAGATGGGGTAATTGTATATTGGATTTTTAGAGTATTGTGATTTTGTATGTAGTTGTAAAAGCCCAAATAGAGACAGGAGTTGAAAATGAGCTGAAGCTATATCTCTATATGCAGCACATCTAATGCATGTCCTGTATCTATGTTTACGTCTATATATTACTATATTATGTCTATGTAACTGCATTGTCCCTATCAAATAAAAAAAATTAAATGAAATAAGCACGCAGCCAGGGGTCAAAAGCACAGGAAGAGAGGGAGGTTTCTGCTGCCTCCACTATTTGCGCACTGATGACAGTAAGTTTGGCCAGTCCGGACTTTTAATGGAGTTTAACAGTTATTGACTGCAACTCACTTGGCTTGCTGTTTTTACCAGCTTTACGTTCTAGTGCCTTGTGATAACTGCATGTTGGTCAGTCCTGTTGGTGTTGTGAAGCTGATGTCTGTGCCAGCGTGATCAGTTGTTGATAGATCTGGAGGTGATAAACAGACTAGCAGTAAAGGTTATGATTTTAGTGTGACAGTGTTGAATGTGCTAGTAGGACATTTCTGTCTCTGCAGGGTCTTTTGTCCACCCAAAGGGATCTTTTTAGATATGTAAACATTTGTTTCTTGAGCATTAGTAGAACACCATTTTAAAGTGAGCAATGAAGTTTCCACTGTACTTTTACAGTACTGTGTGTTCCTCCATATTTTCCTGCAGGCCTATGGGCGGCTGTGGCCCGGTTGGTAGAGTGGTCGACCACCGACCGGAAGGTTGGTGGTTCGATCCCCGACCATGGCAGCCTACATGTCGAAGTATCCTTGAGCAAGATACTGAACCCCAAATAGCTCACTGATGCTGCGTTCATCAGTGTGTGAATGAACTCCCAATGGTGGCAGCGTTTAGGGTAGCCTCGGCCATCAGTATGAATGTGTGTGTGAACGGGTGAATGAGCGTAGTCTGTAGTGTAAAGGTCTTTGGATAAAAGCGCTATATAAGTGCACTCCATTTGCCTATGGGCTTGCTTTGTTGTGCTGCATGTTATTGCATTTATATTAAGAGTGAAAGTTATCCATCCTTACTTCCTGTGTTTTTATTGACACTCTGGGATGAGGACAAGTAGCGGGATGAAATTGTGTCCGGAAGAGGAAGAAGAAGAAATCCACAGTATAACAATAGTGGTTGGTGCAATTGCCCCGTGGCCCTAATTTAAAAAAGTAAAAGCACTGTGTTGTAGGCAGACACATTAAAAACACCAGAAATCAAAGAGAGATTTCGGATTTTCGGGAAAATGGCAAACGTAACAGCAAACTTTAGTAGTTTACTCTCTTCGCTGCAGTGCATCATGGGATAAAATAAACGTAAGCCCCGTCCTGCTTTGCTCCGGTCTGTTTGTATGGCTCTTAATCTGACTTTAAGAGCAGCAAAATGGAGACAAAGTATAAATCGGGCCCCTTGACCATCTTTTATTGAAGGAAAATACATTTTGATGGCCCATAATCTTCTTCTTCTTCTTTGGGTTTTGTTGCTGGTTGGCAAACCAGCGTATAAGATACAGTGAATATCAATACGGTTGTAATTCACTGTAAGTTTGCAGCAATTCATTTCAAATCCTGTTTTATGCTGTTAAATTACAGTTATCTACTGTTTTTGTTAATTGACCAATTTAACTGTTAATTTACATGTGGGGTATGAATATTTAACAGTATTTTACAATTATTATAAAATACAGTATGATACTGAAAATCCACGGGAATTCGTTACATAGGCTAACCTACATTTATCAGGGTTCTGTCGATATGAACGTTGACTTTTCAGCGTGTGTGTGTGTGTGTGTGTGTTGCTCATGGCACGAAGGTGTGCATCCTTGATTCTGAAGATTTTTTAATTCATTTTTCTGAATATCATTATTTACGTAGGACGTGTTGAAGCATTGCACTGTTTCTGATCGGACGCCTTTTAGGGGAGCTCCGCCCCTTTTAGGAGAGCTCCGCCCCATTGTGTGATAGGTCTACACCTGGTCAGTACCACAATTCACTCTGGATTTCCACCCTGACTCATCTCATCTGGAAGTCTATTTAGCCTACCTATCTTTAGGAGTTTTAAAGTGGCTACAAGGTTCCATTTTACAATAATATTCAAATAGTTTCCAGCGAATATTAATGTTCAATGTGTATGTGTTTTATGGAGTTGCAGACGTTGTAGTGGTCTGCATGTCATGTACGAATACATACTTCCTACAGGCACTGCACTAGTGATGGTGATGATGATGATTTGTACAATTTAGTGCAGTCCAACCTGACGTGTTTTGGTCTGTCATTGTTAATGCATACGAAGAACAAACCAATAACACAGTATGGAAAATAATAAAATAATGCTATAATTCCAGGTAGTCACACACACTCACACACACAGTGTCTTCTTTTTTCCCAAAATTAGATAGCCTAGCCTAGCCTAGGAACAATAATTGTTTTCATAGTTGGACACTGATTTATTGAAGGGTATGATATTGAAGAAATATTGAATAGGTTATTTGTGGGTAATTCTTGGGCATCTGTTACATGCTATACATTCAACTGGTTATACATATTGGCTATATTTTAAAAATAATTTGTTATTTCAGGTTGCAGATAGTTGCAGCTCAAAGAATGACAGGGAGAATGTAGGGAAGTGCCAGGATGCCCTACACCACAACATTTTTATTATTATTATTTTAAGACTTGGGCTACATAAATAAACACAACACAAATAACCACTGATTGTGAATATCTTGTCTAGTAGGCCTGTGGTATAGTATCTTGACATGCTGGCAAGTGTTTTTTTTAAACGCATTATCGCGTATGGGTTGTGGGCCTAAATTTTGGAAGAAGGCCAGGGCTTTTTTTTTGGTGCCAGTCCGTCCCTGACTCCAAATACTTCTTGTGTCTGTGTATTACTGGCGTTCTGCAGACCATGTCATGGCATCAGGGTGTATTCAGTGGAGATCTTTGTTCTGACTCAACAACATTTCATGATCCGTATCTATGTTTCTGGCAGTGTTTACCAGCCACAACAGTTGGGTTTTAAAAATATTAACCTCTCTTTCTCTTTCTTGCTGTAGCAAGCATTGATATGTCAATGACATGTCTGCATACCAAGCAGTTGGGCTGTGGAGTCTATCAGCTACAGTGTTCAATAATGCCACCCTGCACACTGTGGTGGTTACACAACAGTCTTTTTGTCAATACAATTTCAGGTCATTAGAGGACAGGGCAGCAGATTGAACTGCCCAGACCAGTTTTTGTTTGATGAAAGGTGCTTTTGAGCTGATTTTAATCTCAATCCAAGAATATAAACTGATCTGGACCAGATCATGGCTTCAGCTCAACATACAATTCTACAATGTCATTTAGCAGACCCTTTTGGGGTCAACCCTATGTTCCTCGGGTCCTATGTTTCCCGCTTGGGGAACATAAGACCGTTTTTAGAAAAAAGGTCCTATGTTCCCCGTTTTTCCCAAAAAGGGTCCTTTGTTCCCCTGTAGCAATACATACCGGGGAGCATAGGACCCTTTTTCTGAAAAAGGGTCCTATGCTCCCCACTGTTGCAGGGTTAGGGTTAGCTCGAGACCTGCAGGTTTGCCACCCCTAACCTAATCTCTCCTTGTGTAGGCCTATTTACATATGCACGTCAAACAGCCCGTAGCCCTACATAGGCCTATTGCCAAGGCATTTGGCAGTAATGGTGGAAAAAGTAACAGACCAGGGAACATAGGACCCTTTTTGGGAAAAGCGGGGAAAAGGGGTCCTATGTTCCCCGGTCTCATACAAAGAGGGGAACATAGACACGCTGCCGACGCTTTTATCCAAAGTGACGTACAAGTGAGAGTAATACAACACAAGCAAGGATGAAGTCAAGAAACATAGCAGAGTAAGTGCCGTGGGTTAAGTTTGAGTCCATTAGGACGTCAGTGCTTTAAAGGTCGCAAGAGCGGTCAGTGAGATACTTGTCGTAGTCATCAGTGTAGGTCAAGAGTGAAGGTGTTCAGTAAAGAGTTGGTCTTCAGTCTCTTCTTAAAGATTGAGAAGGACTCGGCAGAATGGATGGAGTTTGGAAGTTGGTTCCACCACCTATAGGGTTCTACAGAGGAGAAGAGTCTGGTTTGAGACGTAGAGGCCTTCAGCGGTGGAGGAGCCAGACGTCTTTCACTGGAGGAGCGTAGTGGACGGGAGGGTTTGTGGACCTGAACAAAGGAGTTCAGATAAGAAGGGGCTGTGCCCGTTGCTATTTTGTAGGCAAGAGACAAGGCTTTGAATGTGATGCTGCTTAGACCGGGAGCCAGAGAGAGAGATGAGGAGTGACATGAGCTCTCCTGGCTGGTTGAAGACCAGACGGATCATCTGCAGAGGCTTGGTGGTGCAGCAGGAAGACCTGCCAGTAGAGAGTAGCAGTAGTCTAAACGTGATAACACCAGGACCTGAACCAGGAGTTGTGTCGATTGCTCGGTCAGATAGGGTCTGATTTTCCTGATGTTGTACAGGGAGAATTGACAAGATCTGGCAACTGAGACACATGAACCTTGAAGATCAGTTGGTCATCAATCATGACATGTCATGCTATCAGTTTTCTATGCCTGTGTCTAGAGCTGCAACTAATACATGATTTGACAAGAGAATGCAGCCCTGCACTGAGAATAGAGGGGACATATGACACATATATATTTGATGAGATATTGCTTCAGTTTCTGTTGTGAATAAACAAAGGATTCATTGTCTGATTATGGCATTAAATATTCCAAAAACTCCATAACGTTATATTATCTCCTAATGCAGTGTACATGAATGACATCAGCTGACAGGAAGTAAACACAAGCTGCCTACCTCATTTCAGATATAGCATTATCTAAATCTGGCATTATCTAAATCTGGCACAATTACATGTTGATTTGTTCAAAAACAAATGTAACAGACGGACAGCCTGTTTTCTAGGGCTGAGTATCATTTAAAAATGTTCAATACCAGTACCAATACCAGAACCCTTACCATGATACCAATACCAATTGGGGCAAGGCATGCCCTTTCCTGGCTGATTGTGTCTCCAGCAGTTGAAAATATTCTCTCTGCTGGAGTGGAGGATGCCTGCACACATGTGTAATTCGAGGCCAGGTCAAACAGGACGGGGAATGGATCTGAGTCCTCTCCCACCCAGCAGGATTAGTGGAGGTCAGCTCTGTAGAGCCCGAGCTCCTTCTGTGCCTTCTCTGACCGGTCCAGGAGTAGTGCTGCCTGGATGGTTTTGAGGGCCCGGTCCTCCTCAGCGATCAGCTCCCCTAGTGCAGAGTCCAACATTGAGTGGCTCGTAATCACAGCAGTCTAGAAAGTATCAAGGTAAAAATTGAGAGAGAGAAAAACAAGTGAGACTAAACCAGAGGAAAGAACTGAAGTACTGATCATCTAGAGATGAGCAAGTAATGAATGGTAAGTATTAGGGATGTGCCATATCATATCGTTCATGATTATACCGGTATATTTTTTTATGAGTAAAAAACATGCATATGATATTTTCAACATTCCTACTTGTTGCCGTAATGGTGTAAGGATTTCCATTAATGACTAGACTGTGGCGGCTCCAGAGTCTCATGTGCTGCTCTAACGTCACATTTTAATCTACTGAAAGTTTGTCTACACTATTCATCATATAAAGTTATTTAGTGTTGTGTTGCCGACAGAGAACATGTCTACCTGTCTGTATCAGTCCCGTCCCCACATCATCTCTCTGTGCGCTGAACTAAATCCTATCGACCTGTCCGGGCCGTCAGAGGTCCGAACGGTCCAAACACACTGCTGCATTATGCCATTCGTTAGCCGCAAAGCTAACATTAGCTAACAATTAAAGTTGTGTTAATCACAAAAAGCTGCTATTAATTCCTGTCGCTAAACATATGCAGCTTTCAAAATAACAGCACAATGTGTTGACTGTCAAAATAAGATGCCTTAAATAAAACATACGAGTACTTTTATTCTCCTTGACAATATTTCATTAAAATATGCAATGATAAGATCAGTGTATATGATAGAATAGTGGCATTAGGATGTGGGGGCATGCTCCCGGACCCCCTAAATGGTTATTTTTTATTATTTGGTAACTGTTGAGATTTGCATTTAAGATTGAATTACTTATATTAATCCCACAGTGGGGAAATTCAACCTCTGTATTTAAGGCATCCTTTTTTACACACAAGTGAACACTCCATGTAAACAGCAGTGGGCTGCATATTACTGTGCCTGGGTAGCTGTGTGGGGGGATTAGGTGCCTTGCTCAAGGGCACTTCAGTCCCTGACCTGTCAGTCCTGGGATCTGAACTGGCAACCCTCTGGATTTATTTTGTTCAAGGTATTTTATAATATTATTTCATAGATGCAGCCTCTTCATCCTCTTCTTCCTCCTCCATCCCCTCGTCCAGTTGGTCCTCTTCATCGTTGTCGATTTCCACTGCATGCTATGTTAAAGCAGGTTTATATCACTATTCTGTGTGACATTTCAATAATCAATACTTCATCTTCATCCCAGAAAGTACAGTAACAATAATCAAAATGAAGCAAACCTGTTCAGAGTTTTCACCGCATGCCTTCTCTTCCAACCGAGACCAGGATCCAGGATACACGGTGGTCTAGTGGTTAGCACTCTTGCCTCACAGCAAGAGGGTCGCCGGTCTGACTCCGGCCTATAGCTCTTCGGTGTGGAGTTTGCATGATCTTGTGGGTACCCACCGGCTTCCTCCCACAGTCCAAAAACAGGCAGTTAGGTTTAATTGGTGACTCTAAATGAGAGCATGAATTTATCAGCCCTGCGATAGTCTGGAGACCTGTTCAGGGTGGACCTGAGCGAGGGTGGACATCTCGCCCAATGTCAGCTGGCTCCAGTCCCCCACAACCCGAGTGCGGATAAGCGGTGAAGGATAATGAATGAATATACTTGTCTATACTTGGGACTTAAATGTAGACCAGATCACATTTTATGACAAAAAAACCCTGGTAATTAAGGGTTCACATACTTGCCACAGTATGTCCCAACTAGTATATGCGTCTCTGCTGCCAGTCAACTTGTAAATGCTTGTGATTGGTCATTACCTTAAAACGCTGCTGGTTTTCATGTGAACATGAATCCATTACTGGATTAGGAAACCCCTGAGTGGACCTACTGAGTGGATAACCGCCACCGCCATGTGATTGCTGGTTCAGCTTAATGAAGCCAAATAAGGAAACGATACCCTCAATGTGTTGAACTTTCATTATATTACAGGGCCCAGATCTTGAATGATGACAATAAATCAAAAGCAACGTTACTTACTTACAATCAATATAGTAGTGTAGCATTAATTATTTCCAGTGAGAAGGTATCTCCAGTTTGGACCACGAGCACCTTTAAAAACAGCATCAGAAACCAAACCTCAATTTCAAACTCTCAATTGAAGCGTTCCATTAGGCCTTATTACTGCCCTACTTTTGTATTCAGATTCAAGCCGATTCCAGTTCAAACTCGCTGTGTCCCCTCAGCCATCCTTTATCACTTTATTACACAAACTCCACCCCCCCGGGCATGTGATGCAGTCTTGTGTAACTCTCGCACTCCTAACCAGTTTCATCCAGTTCACGAGGTGTTGCCAAGAAACCAGCTCCCTGCTTATGTGCATGCATGCAACGCGCGTGTCTGTGTGTGTGTGTGTGTGTGTGTGTGTGTGTGTGTGTGTGTGTGTGAGTGAGTGTGTGAAGGGTCAGGGTATCCATGCTGTTGGAGAGTAAATAGCTAGAATTATTCTGTTTCTGCTCTCAGTGTTACATAAGAGCTTTGGAAGAAGAAAGGGGAGCGAGAGCTGCCATCCAGGGTTCCTTTTGCCTCATTCTGCCCATTTTTGCCATACAGTTCTTCTTAAATGGACATAGTCATGTTTTATAACAATAAGCAGCCTCTGCTGGCTGGCTGTTACATCAACTGCAGGACTCCAGTAGAGCCTGTTAGAAAACCTGAAACAGAACAATTTATACCACACAATGTATGTATGACAACATTATACATTCCCAGCCCTGGTTGGTTTCTCTGCTTGTCACAGTGATAAAATATACATATCATGAATAGACTGAAATTATTACAATGACAAAGATTAGTCAGCTGAAGAAGTTAATGTGAATGCAATTTGAAGTTTACATTTTTTAGTCTGAGTTTAACAATTAAAGGTGATATTAATTGATCAGGGGAGGAAAGATGCCCAAAAAACTTTGATAAAAAGTCCTCGCTTTCATTTCATCAAGTTATTATATATTATATATGAGTCAAAACTAGGGCTGGGCGATATGGACCAAAAGTCATATCCCGATATATTTATGCTGAATATCGATATACAATATATATCCTGATAATTTTTGCGCAAAGTGAGAGCAAATGTTCAGTCAAAGTTAAATATGATACGATATGGCACCTTCCTGCTCTGATGCGTCGCCCCACGCCAAGTCAAAGCAAATAAAAAAGGGTGAAAAGTCTGGTAGCTCTGTAATTTTACTCAATTTTACTGTATTTTTATGTCTTTTTATCGTAATCTTTTGTCATATTTTTGATGGATACTTCTGTGGAGAGAAGAGGTTTTTTTTATTGAAATGGAGTAAGTCTGGAGGACACCATCACCCTATTCCAGATTGACTGGAATAGGGTGATGAAGAGGTGTTTTCGTGGTTGTTGGCTTGGAAATGGAGATATAAGCTTTCTGCCATCAGTCGTCAGAATTCTCAGTCAACAGAATCACAGATCACAGATTGGAAAAAAAGCCCTAACTATAGGCTTTATCAAAGAGGAAAGTTAATAACCTAGCTTTCTGGGAGCGTAGTGCTCCAGTAGGGTAATGTGGTAATATGAGTTCTTTAAGATCTGATGGTGCTAGAACAGGAGAAATGTGATCTCTTATCCTAGTTCTCTTTAGTACACAAGCAGCCTGACAGTAGGGAGTTACACAAATACATCTATCCATTGTCATCCGCTTATCAGGGGCCGGGCCGCGGGGGCAGCAGGCTAAGCAGGGCGTTCAAGGCGCCCCTCTCCCCAGCAGAACAGAAATACAGTAGTAACAAAAGCATGAACTAGTTTTTCTCCTTTAAGTAATATGAAATATTATTTTATTTTTTTTACCTCATAACTTATTTGCTTCAGAGAGTCGGCCTCTTGAGTACCTTCACACCACGCAAAGTCGGTGCCAAGGCTATAATCATTTTTTATTAGTTTTAGTTTTAATTTCGTTTCCAGATTTGGTTTTCAAATTCAGTTAGTTTTAATTAATTTTTAGAGTGAGTTTACTAGTTTTAATAAATTTTTATTTTTTTGGAAAATGCTTAGTTTTAGTTTAGTTTTTATTAGTTGTAGTTTAGTTTTTATTAGTTGTAGTTGTTTTGTAATGGGGTATTTGTTGGGTCCAGATTCAATAAGGTCACAATAAATGTTTCCTTTATTTCCTTTGTCTGATCCATCTCAGCCCCAATAAGTTTATTAAGTCATAAAACCAGATAGATGAAATAGATTTCATATCAACCAAAAAGGTTTACGGATGAAAAAAGTTGACAAAGACGAAAACGAAGGACATTTTCACTATAATTTAGTTAGTTTTAGTTAGTTTTCTAACCACAAAATACAGTTTCAGTTATCGTTTTTTTTAAAACTCTCGTTTTTATTTTTATTTCAGTTAACAAAAATGTTTTTTTCTATTCTAGTTTTCGTTATTTCGTTAGTTGGTGCACAATTCACATAAAAAAGTATACTTTCATTCAGCTCAAAATTTACAAAATGGGCCAACATATCGGTGTCAGCATCAAAAACATAAAATAGACACAAAAGAATCTATAGCAGAAAAAACTTTTTTTTTTTTAAAGGAAAATATTCTCATGGATGTATCATTCTCTCTCTCTCTCTCTCTCTCTCTCTCTCTCTCGCTCTCTCTCTCTCTCTCTCTCTCTCTCTCTCTCTCTGTTCTCTCTCTCTCTCTCTCTCTCTCTCTCTCTCTCTCTCTCGCTCTCTCTCTCTCTCTCTCTCTCTCTCTCTCTCTCTGTCTCTCTCTCTCTCTCTCTCTCTCTCTCCTCTCTCTCTCTCTCCAGGTGACCAGGTAAAGTTCGTCCGGTGGGCGTTGCTGCCTCTCTCTCTCTCTAACTCTGTCTGGTTTCTTGGTGTTGGGTCATGGCGTCGTCCCTGATCAGCCGTCGATATTCTCTCTCCCTGCAGAAAAACTTGTGGGTCAGTTTTCCAGGTAACTCCAGTTCCACCTTTTTTTCCTCCAATCCTTTGAAATCCATTCTGTCAGTAATGTTTCAGGTAATTACATGTAACTTTGCTATAGATGTCCTTGTATAAATTAACCAAGAAGTGTCCTGCTGGAATACCATATTAAGACACATATCAAGACTTTGGGGAACTCCAAATACTTAAAATTGAATTGAGAATTTTATTTCGAACATGTAAAAGTCAACAAAAACAGTTTAGGGCCCAAGTATGCATACGTAAATGTAAATGTTTGACTAACTTCAAGCAGGTCACGCGAATCAATTCATGTGAGTGTTTTTCAACTGAGTGACGTCTCAAAGGTCCTTTTTCCTGTCAATCATCAACAGGCCAATCTCCTCGGGCAGATTTACTCGACCTTTTTAGTAAACACTGTTTACACCAGAATGATATACGCTTATGTCTGATTCTCAGTTAACAGCAGCATGATCAGATGGATGGACTAAAGCACTGGTTCTCAAACTTTTTTCAGTGATGTTCCCCCTGTGAAATATTTGTTTTTTTAGCCAAGTACCCCCTAACCAGGGCAAAGCATTTTTGGTTGAAAAAAAAAAAGTTAAAAACAGAGCGCTGTGCATCAGTGTCTGATTTATTAAACTTTGGAACTGATAAACGCATACAAATTTCAAACATTTTAAATGTTAATAATCCATGACTACATTTATTGCAAATATTTCTCATCACTAAAATGTCGTGATTCAAACTAATGTAGTAAAAACAGTGAGCATAGAACCATTTAAAACTATAACTGCTACGCTTCAACTACGACTCCATCCGTGATTGACAGGTGATTGGGTGATTGACAGGTGATTGACAGGTGATGCCAGGTGATTGACAGGTGATGACAGGTGATGCCAGGTGATGACAGGTGATTGACAGGTGATTGGGTGATTGACAGGTGAATGACAGTGATTGACAGGTGATGCCAGGTGATTGACAGGTGATTGGATGATGCCAGGTGATTGACAGGTGATGCCAGGTGATTGACAGGTGATGCCAGGTGATTGACAGGTGATGCCAGGTGATTGACAGGTGGTGCCAGGTGATTGACAGGTGATTGGGTGATGCCAGGTGATTGACAGGTGATTGACAGGTGATTGGGTGATGCCAGGTGATTGACAGGTAATGCCAGGTGATTGACAGGTGATTGGGTGATGCCAGGTGATTGACAGGTGATGCCAGCTGATTGACAGGTGATTGGGTGATGCCAGGTGATTGACAGGTGATGCCAGCTGATTGACAGGTGATTGGGTGATGCCAGGTGATTGACAGGTGATGCCAGGTGATTGACAGGTGAATGGGTGATGCCAGGTGATTGACAGGTTGGGTCGAACCATCCTGGTATGGGGTGGGGTGGGGGGACTCTGGGTTTTTAGGAGAATTAAATTGAATAGGCCTACTAAATATAAAATTCATTTTATGAACTTCTACTTATATTTTCCTAAAATATTTATTAAATAATTATTTTTAGGATTTTTGCATGGATGCTACTTTTTAAATGTAGATTTTAAACTCTCACGTACCCCCAGGGGGGACGCGTACCCCCATTTGAGAACCCCTGGACTAAAGCAACTCTGTGCCCCGTAGCTCAGTCTGAGAGTGTTTGGCTAATTAGGTACGTTACGAAGTTTTGTTTTGCAACAAAATTTTGAACTGAGCCATGACTCTCGAGAATGAAGAGTCAAAATTTTCTGCTTTGGGACTTTTATTGTAGTAAGAATATTATCTCAACTCACGATATGACTGTGTGAGGGTGTTGTTGGCTGCTATCTTAAACAAATAAATTTATATAAGAATAGGTACACCATACCTTCGCTCCTACCAAGGTTATTATAGTTAACGAAATAACGAAAACTAGAATTGAAAAAAACATTTTCGTGAACTGAAATAAAATGTAAAAAAAAAACAGAGTTTTTAAAAAACGATAACTAACTGAAACTGTATTTTGTGGTTACAAAACTAACTAAAACTAACTAAAATTATAGTGAAAATGTCAACTTTTTTCATACGTAATCCTTGATTCATTGAACTCTTTCATGATATTCTCATTTTTTTAGACGTACCTGTACATTACGTGTTGTAGTGTAATGATGTTCACATGTGTAAACATTAATTCTTATCATACCAGGACTACTGCGTACAAGCACAGTCCCTCTGTATGATGTTTTTGTATGTAGATTTTTTAGTAATTCCACGTTTCTCCACAAGGCTGTCGATATGTCAGTAAGGCGGCACCAAAGAGTCAGGTGGAGTTTGACTACGATGGACCCTCCATGAAAACTTCTGTTCCTGGACCACGATCACAAGTAACACACACACACACACACACACACATACACACACCATACAAATGACGCTTCTTCAGGTCGTGCTGAGTTTAACTCACTCTTTGTTTTCTGTAGGCACTTACCAAACAACTGGGAGAAATCCAGGTGAGCTGAGGTGTGTGTGTGTGTGTGTGTGTGTGTGTGTGTGTGTGTGTGTGTGTGTGTGTGTGTTTGTGTCTGTGTGTCTGTGTGTGTGTGTGTCTGTGTGTGTCTGTGTCTATGTGTGTGTGTGCTCCAGTAGAAACTAAAAACAATAAATGTGGTGTTATTATTAATGTTTATTGAATCACAAAGTATTCTCTTCCCATAGCTGGGACTGTAGCACTCACTACGTTTACATGACACTTGAAAAAAGAAAGTAGCTTGTCACATTAGCAGGTCACATTAGCCGGTCACATTAGCCAGTCGCAGCAGCCGGTCACATTAGCCGGTCACATTAGCTGGTCCAGTTGCTGGTCGCATTAGCTGGTGGCAGCAGCCGGTCACATTAGCCAGTCAGATTAGTTATTATCAGTAGCAATTACTTTAACACATATTAGCTGGTCACATTAGCCGGTCCAGAAGCCGGTCACATTAGCCGGTCCAGAAGCCGGTCACATTAGCTGGTCCAGTTGCCGGTCACACTAGACGGTCACATTAGCCGGTCAGATTAGTTATTATCAGTAGCAATTACTTAACACAACAACAAATCAAGAAACACATGTTTTCTGTTTTGCTGTTGTCTTTTGATTTGTTGTTGTGTTCCTTGATTTGCCGTTTTGTTTTCTGTTTTGTTGTTGTGTTTTTTGATTTGTTGTTGTGTTTTCTGTTTTGTTGTTGTGTTTTTTGATTTGTTGTTGTGTTTTCTCATTTGCCATTTGTTGTGATTTGCACTTCAGGGCCACCGTAGTGGTAGGTGCATGTACATGTGTTAAAGCTGCTGGTTTCATATACTGTATGCTGTTAATCCAGAACGTGTCTGTTCCCAGAATGTTGGTGCTGTCAACTTCTTCTGTAACTACGAGGAGAGCCGGGGGAACTACCTGGTGGACGTGGACGGGAACCGCATGCTAGATATCTACACTCAGATCTCCTCCATTCCTATTGGTTAGTTGCAAAAGACAAATCCAAACATAGCTGGGTTGTAGGAGCATGACTCATTTTATATTGCACTACTGATACATATTGTGAATCGTTAATTCTGGAAACTGAATTTAACAGCAGCTTAAGTCCAACATTCTCCCCAAAATCAACAATACATTTAAGACGCAGGATCAAACAATAGTCTTCTCAAAGATTTCCAGCTCTGCTAAATTACTCTCAAGGATTTATAAATTTCTAAACACTACTGACACTTTAGTTGTCCTCCCAACCTCTAAGTGGGAACAGGATCTCTCCATCACTCCAAATGCAGATTTCTGGTCACAATATGCAAAAATAACTTCACTCACTGCAAAATCCCAAATTTACTACTCATTCAATTAAAGGTTACCACAGAACACACTACACAGGTGAGAGATTATATAACATGGGTTTCACTACATCAGATTAATGCATTCATTACACACAGCACACCACAGACAATTACATGCATGTTTTCTGGTACTGTACACCAAAACACAGACAATTCTGGATAGGCTACAAGTCACAGATCACCTATCACAAATATTAGACCAAGGGTCGGCAACCTGAGGCTCCAGAGCCACATTCGGCTCTTCAGGCCTTCTGAAAACAAACATTTCCATATAAAAATCAGCAATAAATAATCAAATAAGTGCATAAATCTAAAATGATGCTATAAATAAAACCGATAAACCGATAAAAGACGTAGTTAAACTTAGTAAAATTATCAATCTTGTAGCTTGCTAAGCTAACTACTTAGCTAACTTTTTGGCTAAGTATTTAGCTAAGTAGCTTGCTAAGCTAACTACTAAGCTAACTTCTTGGCTAAGTAGTTAGCTTAGCAAGCTACTTAGGCAAGTAGTTAGTCATGTAATAATACAAAACCGTTTTTTTCTTCATAAAGTATGAGAGGCAAAAATATAAATAATGATCTGTTGTTATCAAAAACAAGATATTTAAAGAATACTTGGAATATTCAATCATAAAATAAGTTGATATCAAAAGATAGAGCACAGAAACACACAGCAGCATTAAATAACATGAAGGGAATGAATGTGACCCATGTTGTGCATCAAAGGGTTAAAACGAGTGTGTTTCTGACACTAAATGCCCAGAACTTCCCTCATCTCAGGTCTAAGAAACTCAGATATTTCACTGAATACACCCCAGTCGGCTGCAGTCTAATTAGCATTCTTTTGTGTTTCACTTCCAGGCCCCGGGGCCCCGCTGATAGAGGGGTTTTTGGTTGTAGCTCACACACTTTTTATTCAGTTTCAGAAAACAGCCTGGCAACTCAGGACAGTTGTTAACTTTCTCAGAATGCAAAGAAATAAGTACTTTTTTTTACCATACCAGGCAAGTTTGTCTTTTTTAAATTTTATTTAAATTTGTTTTTGTTAATGCTCACTGTGGCAAATAGAGAAGTATTCTCCAGTCTGACTAGGATGTTATATTAAAAACCATAGAATAAAAAAAAGTCTTTACCCCACCTGCCTTTCGAACCAAAGACATTTAATGAACAAAACGTTCAAATAAACTGTCATTAAGTGAAAATACAGTGAAAGAGTCAAAGTTATGAGAACAAATCGGTAAACGTCCTCTTTTCTATCTATATAACGTTATATATAACTTTATTGACACGTTGCCATGGATACGTATTGCTCTGCTTCTCTCCTGATGACGGCTCGCCTTGTTAGTGACCTGTCAGTCAAAGGTAGCCCCGCCCCCAAATCATACAATTCGGTAACGCTTTATTTTAAAGGTCCTTGTAATAACGATTAATTAACAAGTAATAAGGCCCTTGTAAGTCCTTACAAGATGCTTATTAACATTATTGTGTGTTTATAAGCTTATATAAGTGTTAATAATGGCATTACAAACACCCATGACCCACCCATTATGTCTTTGCCATGCCTTTATTAATCTTATTTTGTTTGCTTATTGATATTAAAATATACTTTATTGCTCATCTATTATAAGTTAACTATAAGAACAATGCCTTATTACTTGTTAATTAATGGTTATTAAGGACCTTACTTTATCTTCTATTTCCTTCTAAATGGGGCCATTATTTACACTACTAACATCAGATTGTCTTGAAGAAGATTTTTTACTAGTGATTGAGACCATAGTGTTGTCCTGAAAACATTTCTGAGCTAATTAATCAAGTGAGAAGTTTTCAAATTTTGCACTGAAATGAATGGGCAGATTTTTTCTGCAGCCAAACTTAGCGCCCCCTGCTGGAGGTTGCCGCCTGTTTTGAACACAAAACATTTGCATTAATATTTTGTTCATCGCTCAAGTGTATAGCTTGGAACAATCCAGCAAAAATATAAAACATATATGGCCCAAACACTGACAGACCATCTCATTTTAAAAAATCATAAAAGGTGTTTTTTTTAACATAGTCATGGATCCATTAATGGCTGTAAACTCAGTTACAGATAATATCTTGATACAGTTTTTCAATCAAATATTTTCTCTTCTTCTCTCACTCTCTCCTCCCTCAGGTTATAACCATCCTGCCCTCCTCAAACTGATGTCCAACCCCAACAATCTGGTAGGTCCTCTTCACATTCACCATCAGTTATATCAGGGATGATCAACAGGAGGCCCGGGGGCCACATACGGCCCTCACCCTCACCTGAAGTGGCCCTCAGTACAACTACATGCATTTG